>NC_138229.1:4125950-4130950 GCF_964197995.2 Scardinius erythrophthalmus
TCTCTAGGTGGGGCAGCTGAGGTTGTTTTAGTCACACATGAGTGCTTTGTGGGGCAAGGCAGCACACGTCCCGTCCGCTCAGAGCACTTTCACAAACACACACACTTTCCCCTGTCTGAACAGCCCTTCCCCGGGACCTCACTCGCAGCTCAAGAGAAAATAACAGCTCACTGTAACAAACAGAACTGGCAGCTGTGGTTGCCAGGATAAAAAATACAGTAAAAAATTTAACTACCTGTAAATTTTACAATTTAAAACTGTATTAGAAATTTCCGGAAGTATAAACGCCATTCAATTTCTCATATAGGGAAATTGATTTTGAACTATAACTTACACTCACCTAAAGGATTATTAGGAACACCTGTTCAATTTCTCATTAACGCAATTATCTAATCAACCAATCACATGGCAGTTGCTTCAATGCATTTAGGGGTGTGGTCCTGGTCAAGACAATCTCTTGAACTCCAAACTGAATGTCAGAATGGGAAAGAAAGGTGATTTAAGCAATTTTGAGCGTGGCATGGTTGTTGGTGCCAGACGGGCCGGTCTGAGTATTTCACAATCTGCTCAGTTACTGGGATTTTCACGCACAACCATTTCTAGGGTTTACAAAGAATGGTGTGAAAAGGGAAAAACATCCAGTATGCGGCAGTCCTGTGGGCGAAAATGCCTTGTTGATGCTAGAGGTCAGAGGAGAATGGGCCGACTGATTCAAGCTGATAGAAGAGCAACTTTGACTGAAATAACCACTCGTTACAACCGAGGTATGCAGCAAAGCATTTGTGAAGCCACAACACGCACAACCTTGAGGCGGATGGGCTACAACAGCAGAAGACCCCACCGGGTACCACTCATCTCCACTACAAATAGGAAAAAGAGGCTACAATTTGCACGAGCTCACCAAAATTGGACAGTTGAAGACTGGAAAAATGTTGCCTGGTCTGATGAGTCTCGATTTCTGTTGAGACATTCAGATGGTAGAGTCAGAATTTGGCGTAAACAGAATGAGAACATGGATCCATCATGCCTTGTTACCACTGTGCAGGCTGGTGGTGGTGGTGTAATGGTGTGGGGGATGTTTTCTTGGCACACTTTATGCCCCTTAGTGCCAATTGGGCATCGTTTAAATGCCACGGCCTACCTGAGCATTGTTTCTGACCATGTCCATCCCTTTATGACCACCATGTACCCATCCTCTGATGGCTACTTCCAGCAAGATAATGCACCATGTCACAAAGCTCGAATCATTTCAAATTGATTTCTTGAACATGACAATGAGTTCACTGTACTAAAATGGCCCCCACAGTCACCAGATCTCAACCCAATAGAGCATCTTTGGGATGTGGTGGAACGGGAGCTTCGTGCCCTGGATGTGCATCCCACAATTCTCCATCAACTGCAAGATGCTATCCTATCAATATGGGCCAACATTTCTAAAGAATGCTTTCAGCACCTTGTTGAATCAATGCCACGTAGAATTAAGGCAGTTCTCAGTTCATTAAGGCGAAAGGGGGTCAAACACAGTATTAGTATGGTGTTCCTAATAATCCTTTAGGTGAGTGTATAAACCTTTAAAGACTGTGAGCCACGAGGTTGTTAATCGATAGTTATTTCAGCTTATTTTTAAATAATTGTGTTTAACAGTGGAATTCCTGGTGAAAAACTGGTAACACTTTACTTTACAGTGTCCTTGTTACATATGTTACATGCACTTACCATAGTAATAACAGTAAATTATGCATAATTACATGCAACTAACCCTCAACCAAATCCTAATCCTACCCTAACCCTATAGTAATTACATGTAGTTAATTAATATTACTCAGTACTTAAATATATAATTACACTGTAACAATGACACCTTAAAATAAAGTGTAACCAAAAAACTACATTACCCATGATGCTGTACAGAAAAAATCCACCAATCAGAGAGTTGAAAAAAGTAACATGTGCCAAAATAGCTCTTTAGCTCCGCCCACTCCAATGAAGCACTGCGAATAATGAATCTCCGGACACACAAAATATTTTGATATAAACTTAAAATGTAAAAAGACTTTTTTTTAAATCCTTATGGGGAAAATGAATGGAAGAAATACTTCCGAAACCAGCACCGCTGAAAAAGTGCGCAGGCGCTGTTGCACTGTTTACAAAAATAACACTCGAGACCGGTGTGTCGCGCAGGCGTCTCTCATTAGCATTAGCTCCAGTGTCCTCGCTCCGCTCCCACGGCTCTCGGCTCCGCCCTGCTTGACTCCCCTGAGTCCCGTCGGATTTTTTTCCATCGGCTGTTGAGATGAAGATGACATGATTCCATTCTCATTTACGGTGTCATCAAGCTACGTTTTGAATAAGAGACCTCTAGTGGCGAAACTTACATACTGTGCCTTTAACAAAGATTTAGTTTTTTCTCATGTTGTTCCAAACTTGCATGCTGTTTTTTTCCCTGCTTAACACAATATATATATATATATAATTTTTTTTTTTTTTTTTTTTTAAGAGGACTTGAAATAGTGCCCAATCTGCATGAACTACACATGTGGAGCTTGTCAGCCGTCGGCACTATTAACTGTTTGTGAGGAAAAAGCTGCATGAAGATTCTTCATAAGTTCTCTTTTTGTGTTCCACTGAAAAAAATAATGGCATACAGGAGAGTAAATAATGACAGAATTTTCATTTGTAAGCGAACGAGTCGTTTAATTATAGAGATGTTTTTCCTCCTGGAGAGCCAGGGAAGAGAGGAGGAGTGAATGTCAGCCGGTTGAGGACTGAGCGGAAGAGAACCGCAGGTGTTCACAGTCCAATGAATTCCATTGTGCATACTTTACCAAGAATGTAGGCATTTATGTATTTATTTATGTAATAATATTACTTTATAACTGTCAGCCTAATAAATGAACAGTGAGAACTATATGAGAACTAAAAAATAACTAATTAATCACATTTTGTTATGTAATTAATCACGATCAATCACACCTAAAATCGCAGCTGAAGTTTTTAATATATTTTTATGCTGTAATATTTCACGTTGAATCTCCAAAATAATGTAGAAACAAGATAAAGATTATATTTTAAATATTTGTTTAATCACATTTTTTCACGATTTTTATTTATTTATTTTTTATCAAGCTTATATGTTTATGTTCACTTATTCCACTTTAATGGCAATGAAAATTACCTATTAATTGTCATTAAAGTGAAATTACTGACCTTAAATATATGAGCTTGATAAAAATACTCATTTTAGAAGAAAATTTCAGATGGCACTTAGAGGCTTTTGCATCTGAAGTCTTCATATATATATATATATATATATATATATATATATATATATATATATATAAGAAAGTATTTATTCATTCATTAAATAAATACATTTTATTTAAGTGACTGGCTCTTCGTACATTAGCTTTGATAACTGATATTAGTTGGATCCCAATTGACCAGTGACTTTATTGAATCTTGCAGACGTTATCAGGCATTATAGTCATGGGAAGCTGGTGACTGTTCCTTCATTTCCCAGCTGGGCAGAATCATCTCCTTCTCAAAGGAATCTGTGGCACAGCATGAGTTTAGTGAGGCTGTGTTCGTACAGGTTGTGCTTCAGTGTCTCGAACTGAAGTAAACAGAGCTTTTATGGCTTTTATGCTGTTTGGCTCGATCATTCTTTTAAGGAATGCATGAAAATCACACACGCAATTCCCCCAACTAAAGAGGACTGAGCAGGGATCGGGAATTGTCTGGGCTTGTTTCTTTTGGAAGTATCTGGGCCACGTGTGTTTTCAGGTATTGGGTTTTCTGTAGTTTTTTCTTTTGTAACTTTCTTTCTGTTTAATGGCACACACACACACACACACACACACACACACACACACATCTGGAAGTTGACCTCTTCCTCGCAACTGCTGGCAAAACACGAAACGCAGAGAGCCAAATGTGTGTGTCTGTGTTCTCCTTCATTCAGCTGGCTGCTGTTTTCTCTGTAATTATAACTCTAAATGTGTCCCAGGTTTCGGTCACTCTTTTTCCCCTCTCCGCTGGGGCATTTGACGGGTTTTTTTCCAGCGTGGAACAGTTTGCAGCTCTGTTTCTTTTCAGCCTGGTGTTATTTCTCATGTTTGCGTATGCTTTGTCTCGTTGGGTGGTTTGCTTTTAACTGTTACAGCTGAAAGATCTTGATGTTTCCGTCAAGACTCACAGGTCTCTAAAGCACATGTGTTTGGTGATCATGTTTATGTAAGCCAGACTTCCTCAACGTCATGTCATTTTTTCCCCTTGTATGTTTACCTTTCATAATGTATATTTTGTGTGTGTGTGTGTGCAGGGTCTTTGTCAGTGCCGGCCGACGGAGGGGAACTGTTCGTGCTGTAAAGAGTGTATGCTGTGTTTGAGCTCTCTCTGGGAGGAGTGCTGCGACTGTGTCGGTGAGTTTCAAATCAATACCCAATCATAACTCACAAATCTCACAACTGGTCCATGTACAATATTTGATCCCCCTGCCTTCTGGCCGTAGGTATAGGTTACCGATGTGTAGAAAGGCCAGGTATAGTAAGAGTTTTGTTCCTGTATCTATACAAGCTCTAAATACATAGGAAATCGGCCATTGATACGTCACGTATGCTCTCTCATTTCTTTCTTTTTTTTTTTTTTTTTTTTATGGTATTATGATATGTTGTTAATTTAACATGTTATGTGTGTTTGTGTTATGTACGGATCTACAGTGGAAACAAATTTCCTCTCGAGGACAAATAAAAATCTATCTACAAGAACATTTAAAACTATTATTTTATTTTATTATATTTTATTTTATTAATTTAGATTACTTTAAATCAATCAAAATTTAAATGATAAAATAAATAATGCATATAAAATTGACCAAATATATTCCACAATTGGTTCATTTATATATGCATTATATTTTGAATTTGATTTTATTTATAATTCAGTTTAATTTTGATTGATATAAGAATACAATCAAGTAAAATAAAACAAAAAATCTAAAG
>NC_138229.1:4135950-4248450 GCF_964197995.2 Scardinius erythrophthalmus
GAGCTCATAAACATGCTTAATAATAAAAACATTAAAGAATCTGTTTTTAAATGCAATGTCACATTTCTGTTATGTCAACTACCCATTTACCAGTCCAGTAGCTGTCCTGCAAACTATAGGGAAATCTGTTTTATTGTTTAAATCAATAGTTATTGTTACAACAAATAATTAGTAATACAAACGGAGAATGCCTTCATCGCATTCAACATGAATGTTACTCTGAATAAAATAAATAATTACATTTCATTCAAATTATTAAATATTAGTTTGTTATTAATCTATTAAATACATTGAAATAAATCAAAATTTTGATTAATATAAATATATATGAGATTAAAATTAAATAATACATTTAACAGTACATTACTATAGTGGGAAGAAAAATATAGAGATAATTAATATATATTGTAACAATAGAAACTATTTAAAGATTTATGTGTTTATAAAAGTGGGTTTTTAAGGGTGTTTATAAATTTTAGGATGGGGTCACTCACATAAGGATGATCATATTTCGAGGTCCATGACATGTAAAAGATATAAAACAAGCAAACCCTGGTTTAGGGAACTGCACACTCTCTTTTATTGTCTGGTTAGTCGTGCAAACGCCCACGACTCAGCGCTCTCTCTCTCCCTCTCTCTCTCTCTCTCTCTCTGCCAAACTCCGAATGTAACTTGGCATAAATTCACGATGACAGCCAGATGTAGTCAACATCAGTCAGACCTCATTCACAGCGCAGCTGACAGGTGTGTGTGTGTGTGTGTGTGTGTGTGTGTGAGAGAGAGAGAGAGAGAGAGAGAGAGAGAGAGAGAGAGAGTGAGTGTGTGTGTGTGTGTGTGTGTGTGTGTGTGTGTGTGTGAGAAAGAGATAGAGAGAGAGAGTGTGTGTGAGAGAGAGAGTGTGAGTGTGTGTGTGTGTGTGTGTGTGTGTGTGTGTGTGTGTGTGTGTGTGTGTGTGTGTGAGAGAGAGAGAGAGAGAGAGAGTGTGTGTGTGTGTGTGTGAGATAGAGAGAGAGAGTAAGTGAGTGAGTGAGTGAGTGAGCTAGTGTGTGTGTGTGTTTGCATGCTTGTGTATTGACCTCAAAGAGTTTCTTAGTTTGAGTTTTTTACTTTTCTTGTTTTAAAACTGCTGCTGCTCTTTATATTTTTGTCTAATACACCTAAATCTGAAAATCACTGTTATTTTATAGTTATAGTAGGGTATTCTAGTTTTTATTTTGATTTTTTCTTTTTATATTTTCCATTCTCATTTTAGTTAAAGTTTTAGTAACTCTTCCTTTTTTATGTCTATATAGTTTTTAGGAATTTTAGTTTTTATTAACTTTAGTACTTCAAGTTAAACGATTATTTTATTGCAAGTAACGTAAAGTTTTTTATGGTTTTAATTTCAGTTAACTATAATAACCCTAAACTGAATAAAGTTATTCCTGTTTGATATGTTTATTGTTCATGTTCACAGATGATTTTTATTTAGGCCTTATACTTCATTGCCTTAGACATCTCATCGTGAAAGATTTTTTTTCTCTTTCAAAGAAGATTACTTTTTTAAACTTCAAACAAAAAATGCCAATGTACAGTCTGAACTGCAATAATACATATGTAAACATTATGTAAATATATTAACTCACATATAGAAACTGTTTTAACTGCTTTCTTATTATGCGAATGGAAAATAGTCTCGATATATATATATTTGAGTTTCTTTTTCGAGAACCAAAAACCAGAAGGAGATCACATACTTGCGTGAGCTCATGTTGTGTTTCAGTGTTGAATTACGTAATTCTCAAAGATGTGAAATGCTTTGTCACCATCTGCAGGGTTGCAATGGCATTACACAGATCTATAATATTCATAACGTTCCTAATATTATTATAATAATATGAATTATAAGTTATTATAACTTTATAATCTCGGTATATGATTAGATATAAATTAGTACAATATATTAGAACAGTTGGTTGCTGAAGAATCTTGTTATAATGGGTGAAAATAATGTCCACTAGGTGTCACTTTCAGCGTATGTATTTTATGTTGTGCAATAATATATATTTTTTGCCGTTAAAATGCTGTTAAATAAATAAATAAATATTGTAATGATGTTCATGTCTAAAATACGTGTAAAAAAACAACAACAAATCACAAAAATGTATATTTAAAATACATTATCTAAAAAAACTAAAGTGGCCTGTCCTATGGAATTTTTACTTTTCAGGTAAATTGATATTGTTTCAAGAATGTTTTCTTTTGTCCTGATTGTGAGACTTGTTTTTGCAAAGGCTCGCGCTGTGTGTATTTTCCCAAACGCGTTCCGTCGTCCGTACGCGTTCACACAGCATTGGCTCTTGCTCCGTCCGGGCTTCCATACTTCGCCTCGTTCTCGCTCTCAGTCGGTCGTGCAGCGAAGATGGCGGAAGCTCCCCCGCGGCCCTGCCGGTTCTTCTGTCACCGGTGTTCAGAAGAGATCAGCCCTCGGCTCCCGGTAAGACCCAGCGGACTCAACGAGCCTCTCCCGAAGGTTTTGACTCGGTGTGGATGGATGTAACGGATCGAACGGCCTCTTTTAAAAAGCGGTTTTCCGTGCTAGCTCTGCTAACGGCTAACTGGTTGCCAATAGCAACAATCAGGATTAAAATGAGGATTTGATTAAATTACACTTTATTTGAGACATGAGAGTTTAATCAGACGAACTGTTTTCGGATCTGACCGGGCTCTCCGGGCTTTGCTGTGTGTGTAACCCGTCCTGTCAAACCAGAAGCAGACTGGTTGTTGTGACATGATGAGAGCTCGTTTACTTTTAATAACGAGTCTTTGAAAATAATGACATTGACGTGATGATCTTCGCTTGTCAGTTACTCTGGCTTGTGTTTCATATCTATAGTTCATGTAGTTCACTTGTTCAAAACAGAGAAGTAGTTATGAAAGCTGCTGGTTTTCCAAAACCCAGGTTTTGCTGTCTGATCTGTAACTATTTTTAAAGTATTTTCTGCTCACCAAGGCTGCATTTATTTGATAAAAATACAGAAAAAAAACAATAATATTGTGAAATATTATTACAGTTTGAAATAAGGCTTTTCTATGTGAATATATTTTCAAATGTAATTTATTCCTGTGATCAAAGCTGTATTTTCAGCATCATTACTCCAGTCTTCAGTGTCACATGATCCTTCACAAATCATTCTAATATGATGATTTATTATCAATGTTGGAAACATTTGTGCTGTTTAATATTTTTTTTTATAACATCTGATAGTTTATATGTGATAGACCTTTTTTTCAGGATTCATTGATTAATTAAAAAGTAAAAAAAATAACAATTTTGTAACAATATACACCGTTTTCTTTCATTGATGATACATCATCACATTAGAATGATTTCTGAAGGATCATGTGACACTGAAGACTGAAAATTCAGCTTTCCATCACAGGAAGAAATTACATTTTACTATATATTTTACATAGTAAACAGTTATTTGAAATAGTAATAATATTTCACAACTAGGCTATTACTGTTTTTGCTGTAATCTTAAAAAAATGCATAAATGCAGGTTTGATGAGCATTCCAGACTTCTTTCAAAAACATTAAAAATAGTATTGTTTCTAAACTAATGTACATTAGGTGGCTTTAACGGAAAACTGGTGGTTATGAGAGACCAACTAGTTGGATTTTATTACCCAGGCCTAATTATTTTATGAAATCTTAATTATTAATTATTATCTGTAATTGCTGGAAACAGATGGCTGGTTTGTGTGATCAGCTGGTTAGTTGTGTTATTTTAAATAGGCCTATTTATTGTACATATAAAGACTTATTATAAAAGGTTTAGGCTGTGTCTCATGGTTGAAGTCGTTCAGTTGACAGAAGGCTGATTGCTTTGAGATTTGCTGGTTAGTTTAGTTAGCCTAACTATTCATAATCATGTAAAATATTTTGAGACTGATGATAACTAATGTGTAGAAGATCAAAATGTAGATGGCTTGTTTTTGTGTCTTAGGTTTCTGATCTTTGATTCCTATAGTTGCTGTTTTATCGTGAGATCTATTGGTTTGTGCCATTAGCTAATAATCGCAAATATTGTGAGTTTGAACTTATGATTTTAGATTGGTGAGATGCACGTGCTTCAGTTGGCTGATACCGAAGGCTTGTTGATATGAGTTCACTGGGTTAGTTTTACTAACTAATAACAATATCAGTTCGTTGACTTGTAAACTGGTTGTAATGAGATCAGCTGATTCATTTTGTAATATATGAGTGGATTTAACACGCATTGATGAAGGTACATTTCTGCTGACACTCTTAATAAATGACACTGAAACTGTTGGAGAATGAGGATGTGATCTTTAAAAATGCCGCATTACAATGAATGAGCCAGGACACATCAGGATTTAATTAGTCTGTTTCATACATAGAGCTGTCAGGAAAGATGAGGCCGGAGATCTTTCCAAAAGGATCTTCACATGTCGCTCCTTGTGTGAGGTTTCAGGGTAGAGAATGGATGGCGTCACAAAGCTCTTTTGCTTGTCTCTTCATCATTCTGTGCCGTTATTATCCTCCTGTTATTGTGCGGAGCCTCTAGAAAAAGCCCAAACTGAGCAGAACTGCAGTCACTGAGCTAAAGGTCAGGAGGTCATCGTATCTGCAGGGCTTTTCCCTATTGAGGGAATTCTGAAACATTCATTTATGGTAATTTGTGAGAAAATGCAGCTCAGAGTACCATACATCTATTTGTACAGGAATCACATCATCAGGGAGGGGTGGGCGATCTTTATATCACGGTTTTATAACAAACAATCACCATCATCCTAATTTTGAGATGTGCTATTGAGAATAACAAGCTTATGAACTTGCACAATTTAAAACAGAGTATTGCATTAAATAATCAAAATAGTCATTTAAACCAGTAAAAACGTTAAAACACTGAATAGTCTTCACTGTATGAATTAAATATACATTGATTCTTATTAAAACTACTGAAGTTATTCAGTCAAGAGCAGTGAGTGATTTTGTCTTTGTCTTTTGTTTAACATTATTGAGATAGACCGCAGCTTTAAAGGGGTGGTTTGGGATTTTTGACATCGGACCTCATTTTTAAGTCAGCCTGGTTGTTATTCATCAGTGGAGACATTTTTTTTTTAAAATTATTCAGTCAAAAAGTAAACACAGAAAAGAAGCGCACTACCGTGTGTGCAGTACATGTGTGTACCGGCTCACTCGGTTGCCCAGGTAATCAATATCACTCCGCTGCTGCTGTAGACAAGGCTTATGATTACAGGGAACAAATTATAACTAATGCAATGTGATGAAAGGTAAGTTTGATTTCTAACATTATTCTCTCAACGTACATTTGCATCGATAGACTAGTGTTATAATTGATTTGCGTTTGGTGCACTGTGGAGTGGGTAAAACGTTTTTTTTTTTGGCTGGCTAACATCTACCCTTGACTCGCGCTAGCCTAGCATCGGCTAACTATCCAAATATAAGGACTGAATAATTTAAAAAAAAAAATCTCTCCACTGATGAATAACAACCAGGCTGACTTAAAAATGAGGTCCGATGTCAAAAATCCCAAACCACCCCTTTAAGACCGAATGCACGGATCTAATATAATGACACGCATCCGATTTCTGTTTATTCACTTAATACATAATTGACTGTTTTTATGTAAATACTCTCCAAGATGGACATTTTGACATATGTGACCCTGGATCACAAAACCAGTCACATGTCGCACGGGTATTTTTGTGGCAATAGCCAACAATACATTGTATGGGGCAAAATTATAAATTTTTCTTTTATGCTAAAAATCATTAGGATATTAAGTAAAGATCATGTTCCATGAAGATATTTTGTAAATTTCCTACCGTAAATATATAAAACATTTATTTTTGTGAGTGAATGCAGCACAATCGCGAACATAAATGAACAACTTTAAAGGAGATTTTCTCAATGTTTCGATTTTTGCAGCCTCAGATTCCAGATTTTCAATAGTTGTATCTCGACCAAATATTGTCCTATCCTAACAAACCATACATCAATGGAAAAATAATTTATTCAGATTTCAGATGATGTATACATCTCAATTTAAAAAAATTGTCCCATGTGACTGATTTTGTGGTCCAGGCTCACATATTTGTGTATATTTAAGCGTTTAGGCCTATATGCGCACATGAAACCCCAAGCACATGCTCATCCGTGTTTCTCTCCGTCTCGCGCCGCACACAGTAAGCGTCTCTTTCGCGGTTTAAGGCACTTTCAATAAAGCATGTCCTGCAGTAGACTGTATTTTACGACAGTCACGTTACTGTCATGATTTGACTGATTTGGATGTTAGTTTAGGCTAGTTTTTTTTTTTTTTTTTTTTTTTTAAATGTGACACTTTTTATCAAAAGTTATGACTTTGATGCAATACCTGACTAAAATATCTCGATACCAATACTGAACCAGCAAAAATGAAAGTTATTTCTGCCCTCAACTGCCTCATCAAACTCTTATGTTAAAAATGCTTGCTAGTCACAAAAACAAAAATCATACTCGTGTCTCTAAATACATAAATTAATCATGAAGGGCACCAGCATCATTTAGGCTAATTGTGTTCTCAGTCACATTCATTAACCTGTCGTTTAAGGGTGGGCGATATGACTAAAATATTATTTCACTTGCCTATATGAGTAATTTTATTTCACCATTGCAATATCTCAATATAGTTATTTTGCTGTCAATCTTCTACTAATATAAAATGAGGAAATACCGTTTTTAACAGCAGGGTATTGCGAATGCGATACATTTGTAGTGCAACACTACTTGATCTGTTAATAACTGTTAACTCTTAATGACTTGACAAAAATTGCTCAGCAAGTTGCTGTGTTGCTTGGAAATAATAAACGGCTCACAGACAGGTTAATATACTATGTATTAGATAATTTTTTTAGTTTTTTAGCTTAATTTTAATTTGGCTTTAGTAATTTTGTGTGCTGTCTTTTTTACCTTTAATACTTTTTTATTTAAGTTTTAGCTTATTCATTAATTGTTCTGATTGTTTATTGTTTTTTTTTGGTGTTTATTATCTAATTGCTTCTCTCACTATTTTCTAAAAGCATTATAATCTGCTTTAGGCCATATGTTTGAGTGATTTTACCCTGGCTGTGTGTAATACCAGCCTCTACTCTTTGTTGCAGGATTACATCTGTCCGCGGTGTGAGTCTGGCTTCATCGAGGAGTTGCCTGGAGAAGGAAGGTAAAGTAACTCAGCGTATACTTGCCTCACAGATACTGAAACATTTACATTATATTTTCAGAAAAAAATATTTTCTAAAGGCCAATTCACACCAACAGACACTTGAGATCAGTGTGTCGGTGTGTGTTGGCGCCTGTCGGAGCTTGTTTCGGCCGGTTGAACATCAGATTCTGCTAAATCAGATTTAGAACGTCTGAAGTGACGTGTTGTTCTGTATCTGTCAGTGCCTTAATTCATTATTTTAATTCATTTTTCTCTGTCTCTTCTGTTTTTCTTTCTCTTTTTTCCAGTGCAGAGAATGGGTCCACGTCTACAGCCTCTAATGATCAGAATCGCCCCTCGTTTGAGGTGAGCTGTCGGACTCTTCTCTCTCTTTAACAGCGTCGTCATTATTGTGCTAGACAGCAGGCCTTTCTCTTACCCATGCTTTTGGCCGATGCATACATGTTGACTGCTCTGTGCAAACTGGTTTGGTTCATATTTCTGAACCTGAATGCAAACTTTGACAACATGCTCTTATCCAGGGCAACATATTTAAAAATTTTGATTATCATAGTTACCTGTTAAAGGTGCTTTAAGCGATGTCACATGTTTTTTAGGCCGAAATTGTTTTTGTCACATACAGCAATCATCTCCTCACTATCCGCTAGCTGCCTGTCCCCTGAACACACTGTAAAGAAATGCGGTCTCTGTAGACACCACAGGCTCCACAAACGGCAACAAAAACAAACTGGCCCAGCCTGGACCACGAAACATAACAAACAGTGTTCCAGCCAATAACCGACAAGAATGATTTGGGGGTGGGGGTTAGTGCGTGTGCACATGAAGGGGGGGTGGGGAGTGGAGGAAAGAGAAGCATGAAGAGGGAAGTTAGCTAGAGGAGAGATGTCCTAGACAACGACAACGACTAACGTTAGAATTATATTGTCCTGAATTTTGATATGGCCGACACACGACCAAAGAGACGACGTTCCGATGAACGCATTCATGACTGTTTCAGGAAGCACGGAAGGCAGGGGGAGGGGACAGGATGATGAGGAGGAGGGAGGGTCGAGCTAGCCTCCGTTTCGTTTGACAATACTTCGAACGTCAACAAGAATTGACGTCACCCAACATCGCTTAGAGCAGCTTTAACTATGATGGCCAAATGTGAAAATATGTTGCAAGCATGCAAATCGTAAATTGTTAAATAGTGTAGAATATTCTCCCAGGCCTCCTGTACTGCATTGAAAGCTGTGTAAGCTACATTAAGAAAACCTTATTGTGTGTGTGTGTGTGTGTGTGTGTGTGTGTGAAGCACATCATCCTCCAGTGATATTAAACTGGTTGTTTAAAGTTTTCCCTTTCACCCGTCAGAATGTGGACCAGCACTTGTTTACGTTCCCGCATGGATATGGGCAGTTTGCTCTGGGGATCTTCGATGAGGGCTTCGACTTCAGGGCAGGTTTGCCCGGGGAAGATAACCGTGACGCAGAGAACCGCAGAGAACGGGAGATGGCCTCACGACAACGGTACATGTCGAGACAGCCACGGGGACGCCACGTTCCCCGGAGACAAGGGGTGCGGCATGAGGGTGTACCCACTTTAGAAGGGTGAGAGTTCAGCAGATGCCAGTGTTACTCACATTTATACAGCCTGGTTTGCATTTTGATTTTGCAAATGGGAATGTATGGAAGATCTGTTTAGGATTCCCACTATAATGGAAAATAATACATTTTAAGGGGGTTTAAAAATTGTGATTTCAAGGCCTGAGAAAAAAAACAATATAGTAAATATAACTTTAAATGTATTTATTTATTGAATATAATTTTGCTCAGCTTTTTGTGAGCATAATTTCCTTTTTATTGTTTTTTAAATTGTTTTACCTACCTAGTAATCAACTATAAAATTGATGGGAATTAATTGTTCGTAAGGTGTGGGGAGCTCGATCTATTTCATTTCGTGTTGTTACTGTGGTAATGATATATTACGGTCATTACTGTAGACTAATAACACAATCTCATTGTCAGCAGGCATGAAATGAAATGGTTGTGTCACATTTTAAAATGTTTTGACAGAATCATTCAGCAATTAGTTAACGGAATTATCGCTCCGACAGCGATGCCAAACATGGCGATGGGACCATGGTGAGTCACTGATGACATTTTCTCTTTCTTTACATCATTTCTTCTCAGTGTATGACAATCTTCATCTGATCACTGCACTATAAATTGCTGTCTCACAGGGGAATGCTGCATTCTAACCCAATGGACTATGCATGGGGTGCCAATGGATTAGATGCCATCATAACACAGGTATTATCCCACATGCACACTATAGTGGATGTATTATTGTAAAATCGCTGTAACTCACAACCTCTTTTTTTTCTTTATTTTACAACCACAATGAGTATGAAACACTATCAGTGCATTATAAAACAGTGTGATCACATACTACATATTTGTCCCTGTTGTCGTTCTGTAGTTATTAAATCAGTTTGAAAATACGGGTCCCCCTCCGGCAGACAAAGAGAAGATTAAGAGTCTTCCTACAGTCCAGATAAACCAAGAGCACGTGGGTAAGAGGAACACACGAGCACATCATGGCATTTCCGTAACATCAGTTGATCTCTGTTGTCATTAGCTGCAGTGCTTCAGACTGGCTGAATTTCAGGACTTGTATGTTTTATATGCTGACAGTGTGCTGTGCTTTAGCATTCTAGCGGAAACTGGTAGATTTCCCACATGGTCAAATGCTCTCTGAAGCATTGCATCTCTAAATTCATCCAGCATCGTCACTATAGCTGTCAAGACACAGTGTTTCTGAAATGTATGCATCTGGAGGTCTTCAAGGGTTAGTTCACCCAAAAATGAAAATTCTGTCAGTAATTACTCGCCCTCATGTTGTTCCAAACCCGAAAAACTTTCGTTCATCTTCGGAACACAAATTAAGATATTTTAGATTAAATCTGAGAGCTGTCTCACTCCTCCATAGGCTTCTATGTTATTGAAACTTGGCCCAATGTTTAAAATAGTCCAAGTGTCTACAGTGGCTCAACCTTAAGTTTATCAAGTGACGAGAATACTTTTTGTGCGCAAAAAATAAATAAACTCAACTATTCAACTATTATTTTTCAGAGTGAGTTCACACAGTGTAACAGCGCAGCGCTTCTGGGTTGTACGTCACACGCATCACACACATGACCAGCATCGGCCAATAGTGAGCCTATGTTCTGACGTACAACACAGAAGCGCTGCTTAAACTTAAGGTTGAGCCACTGTAGTCACTTGGACTATTTTAAACATTGTCTTTACTAACTTTCTGGGCCGGCAAGTTTCACTAACAGAGAAGCCTATGGACGAGTGAGACAGCTCTCAGATTTAATCAGAAATATCTTAATTTGTGTTCTGAAGATGAACGAAAGTCTTACGGGGTTGGAACAACATGAGGGAGAGTAATTACCGACAGTTTTCATTTTTGGGTGAACTAACCCTTTCATGTTTATGTGAGCATTATGACAGTTTTGTGCAATAAGATATATATTAATAAATAAATAAATATATCAGTAAAATATTTTCTTTTTTAAAGTAGTTAATACAGTGCATTAAATTGATTAAAAGTGACAGTTAAGACATTTTAAAATGACTTTTTTACATTTAAAAGACATTAAAATAAATATCAGTCATTTTAAATTTACATTATAAAAGATTTCTATTTTGAAAAAATGCTGTTCTTTTGAACTTTCTATTCATCAAAGAATCCTAAAATAAAATGTATCACGGTTTCCACAAAAATATGAAGCAGCAGAAACTGTTTTCAACATTGATAATAACCAGAAATGTTTCTTGAGCAGCAAATCTGCATATTAGAATGATTTCTAAAGGATCATGTGACACATAAAAACAGTTATTTTAAATTGCAATAATATTTCACAATATGAAGGTTTTTACTGTATGTTTTAATCAAATAAATGCCGTCTTGGTGAGTGTAGGAGACTACTTTCAGAAACATTTAAAAATCTTACCAACCCCAAACTTTGGTAGTGTATTGAAAACAAATAGCACCTTAATAATAAGATAACAAATAATGCAGTTGATTAGTTCTCTAGTCATTCAGACAAGCCACAGACTAATCGCTTTGAAAATATATAATTTCAGTGCAGCCCGTTCAGACTCACCATCAACACTGTGAATTATAGTGGATTGCGACATTGACACTTCCTGTTTCTGACGTGAGTGTGTTTGTGTGTTTCAGGTGCTGGTCTAGAGTGCCCTGTTTGTAAAGAAGACTACAGCGCCGGAGAGAACGTTAGACAACTTCCCTGCAATCATCTCTTTCACAACGACTGTATAGTTCCCTGGCTCGAGCAGGTGGCGTTTCTCTTCATTGCACTTATTCATCTACACTCAACATGTTTACAACTTTTGACCTCATTTATTTGTTCGTTAATGAGAGATTCAGATAAAGTCCGTTTCAATTTGTTGCTTGCGACATTAATTTCATTAGGTTTTATACAGGAAGTCCATCCTGTTATACAGCACCTTTGAACTTTGTAACTTTTTTAAATGAATATGCATGTGTTGCAATTAAAAAAGTACTTCAGTAAAATAATATGCCAGGCTTTCAGAAATGTACTCGTCAAACTCAGACATTTCAACTTATTATAACTTGATTACTAGAACATTAACAGGATGAAGTGATGCATTGCTTTGCTCTGGATTGTCCATTAGCGTACATGAGAGTGACAACCCGAAGGTCAAATTTCATTTTTTCATGTTTTTGTAATTTAAAAAAAAAAAAAATGTTTCCATAAGGGAAGTTGTAACATTACTGGTATAATGCTGTGTGTGTGAGTATGAGCACGTGCGAGTTCAGAATATGCTGACGTAAGAAGTCTGCTTTGGGCCAATCATAAAGTTCCTATGGAGAGGACACGATTACTCTGTTTACAGTAAGCTCAGCTGCGTTTTAATACTTTTCTGTGTAAATATACATTAGATGGACATCTTTGACTGTTGTGGCCCTTCTCTCGACACCCAGCCTTTCTTTTCCATTCGTCAGCGCTGCGGTTGTACAACTATTATCCGCGTCTTGTGTTTTTAAATGAAGACATTAAAGATCATTTCGTATGACTGACATCATAGAATTTACAGGTATTTTGGTGCTGATGAGTGAATGGTCTTGGTAAAAAGCCAGAACGCCATGGCTTGTGTGAACAGCATGTTTGTGTATTTACATTGAGTCATTCTGGTAATTTTTCGGTAATTTACTGCGATTGAGGAGTGAAAGGGGCTATTGTCGAACAGAAGAAGAAAAAAAAACCCAGCTAAATTCATATAATAAAGTCATAAAATCTCCATTGCTGATGTTTACTAATCTGCCCCCCCCCCCAATAAAAATCACTTCCTCAAGGATGATGTCAATAATGAACTTACTTTTGATTGTTTTTAAACCTTTGCAAAAGACTTAACAATTATTAGAAAAAAAAACACTAATTGAAACTAATTTAATATTAATTACGGCGGCATGAAAAATGGCAAATGAAAAATGAATTACATTTTTAGTTTAATAATGTATCCAACATATGAATAAATCTACTGTACCGATCAATAATTATTATTTTTTTTTTTGTATTTTCTGCTCACCAAGACTGCATTTATTTGATCAGAAATACAGTAAAAATTTGAAATATTATTACAATTTAAAATAACTGTTTTCTGTTTAAATATATTTTAAAATGTAATTTATTCCTGTGATGCAAAGCTGAATTTTCCGCATCGTTTCTCCAGTCTTCAGTGTCACATGATCCTTCAGAAATCATCCTAAAATGCTGATTTGCAGTAGTGTTGAATTGCATGTGTTCTCTCTCTGATTCCCAGCATGACACGTGTCCGGTGTGCAGGAAGAGTTTGAGCGGGCAGAACACAGCCACGGATCCGCCCGGCCTATCAGGGATGAATTTCTCCCCCTCTTCCTCCTCCTCTTCCTCCTCCAGCTCTCCAAGCAATGAGAACTCCTCCAATAACTCGTAAGACCTCAGCCCACCTCCTGAACACATCATCATCATCATCATCATCACCACCATCATCATCATCTCAGCCCCAGCGCCACACTCTGGACTGATCTAGAACTCGCTGGAACCAGGGGCCGGAGCCGATGAACCTGCTCATCACTAACACACGTTTTCCTGGCTGGAGAC
Source organism: Scardinius erythrophthalmus (assembly GCF_964197995.2). Taxonomy (NCBI): domain Eukaryota; kingdom Metazoa; phylum Chordata; class Actinopteri; order Cypriniformes; family Leuciscidae; genus Scardinius; species Scardinius erythrophthalmus. The sequence goes on from NC_138229.1 coordinate 4,149,358, forward strand.
AGGTCAGAGAGCACGCCAAACCCCGAAGAGAAAAACACAGTCTCATATTGCTTCAGACAGCCTTTCCTTCCTTTTTTCTTTTTTTTTTTAAACCATTGAACTTGGGAGCGATGATTCCTCGAGGTTTGGGCGCACACAGCGAGTGGACGGCAGCACCTGTCCCGCGTGACGTGCTTTTAATCAGCAGAACGCATGAGAAAAATGCTGAGAAAAAGAGAGAGGACGAACTGCACGATGACGGTGGCAGATCTGAAGACACACCAAGTTGAACTGCGTTTTTTAGAAGCAGACTTTGTGTCTCTCGGGAGGGACGCGTTCAAATAGAACCTTTTGTTTTTTTATCATTTGATTTTTATTTCACGGATAAAAGTGGCTGATATGTGAACGTGCGTATGGGTGAATCTCACAATACCGGTCAAGGTGACATTTCACCCTAAAACCAGAAGAAAAGAAATAAGAAATCGTATCCTGCTAAAAGCTCAAGCCTATTTTAGAGTTTTTATTTTTATTTTTTCGCTTTTGCAAAGTGAAATTATTTTCATAACAATTAAGCAAAGTGCAAGAACATTTCCGTAATGCCAAAAAATCTGATTCTCATTACTGTAGTGCCAATGGTATTTGTTGCACAGCCTTTAATTTATGATAATAAATAATTTTTTTTATCGTAATCACCATTGAGAATAATAATAACAACAAAAAGTAAAACATCTAATGGTCTATGGTAATGAGAATTTGGGGTAAATATATGCTTAATTCTCATGAAAATAAAAAAAAAAGTCATTTTAAGAATACATTTTGACCTGGACATGTTTTTGTGATTCATCCATATAGTCATGAAAAATAAAAATAGAAGCCAAGCGATCCGAGAGCGTCTGTGGCGGAGGAAAACACTGAGTGCTAGTATTTATTTGCACAGTATTTCTCGTTTTGTGGAGATTATTCGACCCCCTGAACAAAGTGTGAATTTTTTTTGGGCAACATTTGATATGATTTTCTACATTTAGCATCAACCTTAAAGCTCATGAGGAAAAATAGATTTTCTCTGTTTCACCCTTGCATTTTTTCGGGCCTCTATCCAGACGGCAACACGGTCCGATAACATGATGAAATCTCTCTCTCTCTCACTTTTTAAAAACAATATTTTTATCTCTCCTCACATTCAGTTGTCTTCTCTCGGTCTGCCACACATATTCAGTGACTTTCAGTTCACGGCAACTTTTTTTTAAAACTTATTTAAAGTTAAATGATTTGTTTTTGTAAATGATAATAAAGGAGAAGAACAAACGAACGAATGAATGAATGTATCACTGCTGATGATGAAACGTGTCATAAAAGCTGTCATTGGTCTCTCCACAGATCACAAACACAAACTAACTCCAGAGTTTCTGTTGTTTATTGGGGTTTCTTTTGAACAGCACCACTGTCCTGCATGTGCTCGAGTGCGGGATGAAGGGATGAAGGGATTGGGTTTAGGAATGGAGGTATAAATTGGATTTTAAAAAGTCTTTTAGTTTTTAATGACCATTTTACACCCTTTCTGGCATCCTTAAGCAGGATTTATCTGTCATTCGATCCATCGTTCTTTCTATCATTTTATCTTTCTGTCTATCCATCTATCTATCTGTCTATCTGACGTTCTTTCTATTGTTCTATCGCTCTATCTGTTATTCTATCTATCTATCTATCTATATATCTATCTATCTGTCGTTCCATCTGTTGTTCCATGTGTCGTTCTATCTGTATATATCTATATCTGTCGTTCTATCAATCTGTCGTTCTATCTATCTATCTATCTATCTATCTGTTGTTCCATCTGTTGTTCCATGTGTTGTTCTATCTGTATATATCTATATCTGTCGTTCTATCAATCTGTCGTTCTATCTATCTATCTATCTATCTGTCGTTCCATCTGTCGTTCTATCTATCTATCTATCTATCTATCTATCTATCTATCTATCTATCTATCTATCTATCTATCTATCTATCTATCTATCTATCTGTTGTTCCATCTGTCGTTCTCTCAATCTGTCGTTCTATCAATCTGTCGATCTATCTATCTATCTATCTATCTATCTATCTATCTATCTATCTATCTATCTATCTATCTATCTATCGTTCCATCTATATATCTATATCTGTCGTTCTATCAATCTGTCGTTCTATCAATCTGTCGTTCTATCTATCTATCTATCTATCTGTCGTTCTATCAATTTATATCTATCTGTCGTTCTATCAATCTGTCGTTCTATCTATCTATCTGTCGTTCCATCTGTCGTTCCATCTGTCGTTCTATCTATCTATCTATCTATCTATCTATCTATCTATCTATCTATCTGTCGTTCCATCTGTCGTTCCATCTATCGTTCCATCTATCTATCTATCTATCTATCTATCTATCTATCTATCTATCTATCTATCTATCTATCTATCTATCTATCTATCTATCTATCTATCTATCTATCTATCTATCTATCTATCTATCTATCTATCTGTCATTCCATGTGTCGTTCTATCTGTATATATCTATATCTGTCGTTCTATCAATCTGTCGTTCTATCTATCTATCTGTCGTTCCATCTGTCGTTCTATCTGTCGTTCTATCTGTAGTTCTATTTATCTATCTCTGTCATTCTATCAATCTGTTGTTCTATCTATATCTGTCATTCTATCTTTCTGTCTGTCTATCCATCCGTCTATCTATCCATCTACGTAACTAATGTTTTAAACTCAAAGGTTGCAGGTTTGCTCTGTTTGTAATTATAGTTTTTGCTGCTGCATCCTTCAAACAACCAAGAGCTGAATCTTCAGAGTCATAAATTACATTTCAACATTTTCGTTTCAGCACAGGATTTGATGGACTATTACTTGTTATCTTGCTGCAATTTCTTTTAAACTCTTTTATGCTTCATGAACAGATTTAATCACAGATGAAACAAACTCTCAATATATTCCTGCAAAAAAAAACCAACTTCCTGATTGTGCATTATAGTCAAATGATGTCCAAGTATACACAAAAAAAGATTTAGTATTATTTATATACTATTATAGTATTTATTAATGTTATAGTATTTATTAAATTAATTAATGTTTTCAATTAGCTTTTATTTTATTTTTAGTTTTTTTAATGTGCTTTTATTTTCCTCAGCTTAAATATTTCCATTAGAATTTAATTTCTTTCTTTCAGTTTTAATAATTTTAGTACTTTAGTACTGAGCGAGTTGCCAAGGCATCATTTCTAGTTTTTACATATAATTATTTTTAGTTAACAGTAACTACACTGATCTTCAGTTCTTCCCTGACTTTCAAATCTTCTTCCACAGTCTGGTGTGTGATCCAGATTTCCCACAGTCATGGAAAACCCAGAAATATCAGCGAAATATCCCAGTGAATGTGTTTTTCTTGTTATGCTCAGCTAATTGCCTTTTCTTGCCTTGCAATGCCTATAAAAATGATCTGGAAAAAAAATAACTGGTGATCTCCTGAGTTTGGGAAGCTTCCAGGATCAATCCACAGATCTTCTCCTTTCTTGGAACTTTGCCTTTTATGCAAATGAAGCCCAAAGCATCATCCTTAAATGTGTCATACCAGGAAGTGAGTGCCGGCATTCTGTTCTGCAGAGAGCGAGAGTGAGCGAGAGATATAAGAGAGGTTCATGCGGAGCTGCTCAGGTTAACCAGCAGAGTGTGTGTTCGGGAGCATGGCGACCTCACTGACCTCCAGAGGTCAAACGCTCCATCACTGAAGAGTCCCACCTCTCTCTCTCTCCGCTGCGCTGAGACAACCTTTCAATGTCATTGCTCCAGGCTCTGTTCTCAAGGTACGCTTCAGTCTCTGCATTGGCTGGCTTCAGTTCCACGTCAGCGTCAGGGATAACAAGGTAAGATCTGCTAGTCTGCAGGACTTCTGTGAGCCTCATGTCTTCTAGCTCCGCATCAGTGATGTTCAAGGAGGAAGATGACTTGCTTTCTGATCAATGATCGTGGAAGTGCTCAGGAACAGATGCAGTTCTCACAGATCAGCTTTCTCTTGTGATGTAAATGTTAGGAATATGTCTACTATGAAAGCAGAGAGCACACAGATCTGGGATTTTTTCCCCCCTCATTTAACTAAGAAATTATTCTAAGTCAAAAGTCAGCATTTCTAGATCACTAAACCAACAAATTTTATTTTGCTTCTGTTATTGTATTATTAAAACATTATATGCAAACCTTGTTATTAAGTAATATGCAGTTACCATAATGATATTCATAATCATCATTGTAGGAAGCGCATGATGCTATGTATTTGTTTGTCACTTATTTTACGTTAATATAATCTAAAATATGTGATGTTAGATTTTTATTTTTATTTGTTATTTAGTGCTGATTTAACCATAAATCTAGATATAACAGTACTGAATTCTATTATAGCTCTCAAGCATATAACATTCTCAAATTATTATGCTGATAATATAATTTGTTACAAAAATGTGGAGTCAGTCTTTTTTTTTAAATCCCCATCATCAGATTACTTGTAACACTTTGATGTCCATCATTGCAGCTAGCATCAACAGGATATGTTTGATATTATTGCTGCATTATTAGTTGAAGACTGTCTCAGCTCGAGTGTTTTTGTCTCTCTCTATGGGATCTCTCTGTATATATCTCTCCATCTCTAATTCTGAAGAGATTCAACAGGTGTTTAAAACTGAGTGACCCCAGTGGTTGTCTACAATGATCTGCTGTAGTTCAGTGTGTGTGCCGGTAGGTGGCGCCACACATCAGTCTGACTCTGATCGCACTGTTGCCTGTCATTGAGCGCATCCTCTACCGATGTGACATCATAACGCCATGATGACGACATCTGCATTTTTAGACTGCAAAAGTGCCAGACTGTTTATGCGACAATAGTAGCTTTAAATATTCCAGCCATCTGTTTATGCACGTGACCTTAGTCATTTACAGATTTCTGGATGAGCACAATAGACTTATGACTGATCACTTCATCAAGTCAGCAGGACTGTGAAGACAACGAATGAATATAAACGAAACGTGCTCGTATGCGTGAATAAAGAATGAGACTCACACATTTATCATGCTATTATGTGCATGTTAAAACATCAGCGAATCATTAACATTTTTTTTTCGTTAGGAGGATGTTTCCAACATCTGCCTCTTATATACTGCTAATTTTAGTAATGCATTGTTTTCATCGTTTTTAAGTTCTATATTTAAATTAAAACATTTAAAGTGTGACTATATGCAAATCGTGTTATTAAATAATGCGCAGTTGCCATAATGACATCATCATTTTAGGAAGCGCGTGAAGCCATGTATTTGTTTGTCACGTGTTTTACATTTATATGTTATTATATGTCATGACCTTGAGCGCAATGCCTGAATAAGCTGAATAACTTTCAATAAGACATACTATATCATTAGATATTATTTGACAATATAGCTTAAAATTACGCGATGCAACACTGTTTAGCCTCTCTGTTAGAGTGTTTAAAATCCAACTTATTGAAATGGAAATGCGCTCAGACTCAGAGAGTGACCCAACAAACAGTTAATAAACTAAAAGCTGTTTCATTTTGTTGGCAAAGAAATCACGTAGGTCTCACTCTATCTCTCTCTCTCTCTTTCTCTCTCTCTCCCATCATCCCTGCTGATTGGTTTCCCGCAAAGATAATTACAGGCCAAATCTGATCCTGTGAATGACATGGACCGGAATGAGCTCTCGCCCGGTTCGGATGTTGCCATGACGAAGAAAGCGGCCCATAAGAGCGCGCCGGCGTATCACTGCGCCGGGAAAAGCACCGCTAAGAGTTGCCTGGAGTCCAACTCGGATGCCGCCTCTGGCTCGAACCCGAAACCCAACCACGTCGCCACGGAGGAGACGGAAGATGGGGAGGAGGAATCCAAGTTTCAGCATCCGCGACTGAGGAGAGCAGGTGGAGGAGGGAGCGCACAGCAGATTAAAGGAGGAGGAGGAGGAGGAGGAGGAGGGGGAGGAGGCGCGTCCAGGAGCGCGTCCACTTCCACTGATGCGCGCCCGGGTGATGCTGCTGCTTCTTCTGCGGGTCGCCACGACACCGTTAAGGGCGGAGGAGGAGGAGGCAAAGCGTCTACCGTAGTGGCCACCGTGACGGTAGAGCCTTGTAATGCAGCCGAAGCCGACGGCAATCCCCCAGCACCGCTTTCCAGCATGAAATGCAACAAGAACGGGGAGTGCAGGCGGGACTCCGGCACCGGGAGCCTCCGGTCCATCATGTCCAAGACGGACGGGTTTAAGCGGACGGCGTGCAATTCAACGACCAGCGTTGACGGAACCAGCACGCAGGGGCAGGACGCCTCGAACAACCCCGGGTTCCCGGAGAAGAAGGATTCCAAAGTGTCCTTTTCCAACACTCCCAGCAGGAAAGCCTCGTCTTCGATCCACGGCGCGCAGCAGCCCCGCAACTCGGTGACGTTCCTCAAATCCGAGGATGGAGGTCAGGAGGACACCGAGACCCGGGACAGCCGGGACAGCCAGACGAGCTTCATGCAGAGGCAGTTCAGTAGCATGTTGCAGCCCGGGGTCAATAAATTCTCCCTGCGCATGTACGGCAGCCAGAAGGCGGTGGAGAAGGAGCAGGAGCGCGTGAAATCGGCGGGAAACTGGATCATTCACCCGTACAGCGACTTCAGGTGAGAGAAACTTTGGACATGTTGTTGACCAACAGCGACTGAGCATGGGATCCAAAAAGTGTAGGCTGCATGCTTTTTCTTTCGCTTGCATTTGAGGATTTGGGAAAATTGTGCATAATAATAACAGATATTGGTCATGCTTAATAATAAGGTCTCACTCACTGGTTAATGCATAGGCTACTAACAATGCACAACACATTTTTACAGCACTGATTAACCTTTGATGATACAAAATCATGTTCGTTTTAGTTCACGGTACCTTAAACTGATTATTGTTTATTGTTAGTTCATAACACATGAAACCTTATTGTTAGCAAGATCCTGCATAATTAGTGACATGATCATCAGGTTTTGTTTATGTCAGCTTCAGTACTGCTGTCATTAAAGCAACAGATGCATTCTCAGATTAATATTAATGAATACATTTTTATATTAGTGGTCTCAGACCCCCGAACCCCTCACACAAACGTGTTGGGTAGATTTAAAGCTAAGCATGATTTGACTGATTTATGACCCTTTCAAATACTTCATTTGTCCTCACTAGTCAGTTTTTAACAGATTTTGCTATGTTTGTGAAGACCCTTGTACAATCTGGCCCTCAAAAGCAGCCAAACCTGAACACTTGAGTATTATATTATTCTCTCATGAAACTGAGGTATCTATCCAGGCTATTCTTACGGTTATAAAAACAAAAACAAAAAAAGCAATAGCATTGTGATTTTAGACTAAGCATTTGTCGTCCGGTAGTTTTCATGCTGAGTTAGATTTATTTTTTTATCCGACTAGATCAAATTTGGTTGACGAGAAAACCATAACAATGTGACACCAAATACACTGAAGCACATAAGCAGTTTTGTCTAGACGATATGCTGCATTAGATTTGAACATATTTACATTCATTCTGAGATAATCTGATTGCCTCATGGTCACATAATGCACATATGTCAAGTGTTACTGATAGGTTTTAAAATATTGAAGCAATAAATACAATTTAGGCGTGTGCAAAACTTTCAGTCGAGTGTTGTTCTGCAGAGAGTTGGTCATGTTGTCATGTATCAGCGAGGAACTATTTCAGCACCTCTCTAAGTGGACAGCGACACACTCAGTCTGTGATTTGCATCTAATGAAACAATGTTTGCATTGCTCAGGGTTCATGTACATTTCACATTTTAGTCTGTCATTTATGCAACATGCATAAGTATTATTTATTGTAACTTTAAATGATTATGTGGGATGTAAATCATCAGAGGCCCTAGAACCTGAGCTGGAGATGAGCTGTTGCAATGCATTATGTGCTTTAATTGAGACTTTGTTTGGGTCATAATGTCTGTAGATCGCTGCTGTTAATGATGAAAATGTGCGTGCATGCAATCTTTGCATGAGGTTGCATGCAAAAACGTGCACACATCCTCATCATTTTGCATCATCTGCCTAGAAAAACCTGAAACTGATGCATATCTTTTTCAGCACTCCCACTCCTTTCAAATGTCATCTTGACATATCAAAGACCCTCGACAGTTCTTAGAGACGATCAGCTGTGCAAACCTCGCATAAAGAGACGGCCATTGTTGCATCAGTCTCCAGTTATGAGTCAGCATGCACCTTAGCGCTCTGCTGTGACCTTGAGTTGCACACGTGTGCAGCACCACGTGGAAACCGATCATATCCGCTCCATGCTTTATTTCAGACCTTCAGGAATTGACTCTCACCCGTCACAGCCGTTTGAGACTCAAATATCAAGGGTCTTGTGAGGTTTTCGGCACTCTAGCCCTCTTTACAAGGTCAATATAAAGCTTTCTCGTGTTATAATGCATTGCAGTGCTCATGTTATTGATTTATAGTGTGCAGAACAAAACCTGTTTAATGTGGGTGACATGCATGCTGAAAGCATTATAATCCTCACAACACAGGAATAATTATATTCATTATTTAATGAATGTATAATATTCACATTAGAAATGTTTAATGTCATTAGACTTATTGGATTGGAAGCTATCAGAATATTTCTCTATGCATTTAAATGACAATCAGAATAAACAGGAAATTAACCGACTCATTAATTCTCATGCATGTTCTTAAACCGAAACACACATGAACTGCAAAATGTAGGCCATGAGAATCTCACAAATGCAGGCCGTGATGTTTCTTTAAATGTTTAAAGTCCTCCTCGCTCCAAATATTTTTTTTTCAGTAGCTTGACTTTCAAGCTTTCAGTAATGCATTGGAATTTGTTAACATTGACTGCGTTAGTTAATGTGAACTAACAATGAAAATACTTCTAAGGCATTTATTAATCTTAGTTAATGTTCATTTCATCATTTACTAATACGTTATTAAAATCTAAAGTTGTATGTTAATATAATAATCATGGACTTGAGCTGACATGAACTTACAATGAATAGTTGTACTTTTATTAACTAATTTTAACAAACATATTAATACCTACTATAACCCCAGGTTACACTTTATTTTGATAGTCCCAAGTTTGATAGTAACTTGCAAATGCAGTACATGTCAACTAGCAGTTATTAGAGTATTAGTAGACAGATAGGTTTGGATTAGGTGTTCAGGTTAGTAGAATAAGTTGGCATATAGTTAGTAGAATGTCTGTTGAGGAGCATTAAAATAAAGTGTCTGCAGATATTAAGTTATTAATAATCTAATCACTGCTAGTTGACATTTAGCTGCAAAGTTACTTATAGTTAGTAGAATATCTAAAGCGTTCCAAAATAAAGTGTTATCCAAATGCATTGCTCATATTAATATTAGTTAATGCATAACTCATTACCAAAAATTCAATGTATACATTCATATGCCAGCTGTCTTTTTGAGTTTTCTTAGTGTCTCGTCATTGCAAACAGTTTATGCATTTACATGATGCTTGCAAAATGGGATTATGAGTGAATCCGGATTAATATTGTAATAGTTTTGTGCAGGAAAACACAGTCTAATTATACAAGAACATCAACGCAGCGTTTACACATGTTCAGTAGTGAAATCGCAGGGTGAACTGGCGCTAGATAAAGTCTCTCCGGTCTCTCTTGCAGGTTCTACTGGGACTTCACCATGCTTCTCTTCATGGTGGGCAACCTGATCATTATTCCTGTGGGCATCACCTTCTTCAAAGAAGAGACCACCACCCCGTGGATCATCTTCAACGTGATCTCCGACACCTTCTTCCTCATGGACCTGGTGCTCAACTTCCGCACGGGCATCATTATCGAGGACAATTCCGACATCATCCTGGACCCCAAGACCATCAAGAAGAAGTACCTGAAGACCTGGTTCGTGGTGGACTTTGTCTCTTCCATCCCGGTGGATTATATCTTCCTGATCGTGGAGAAGGGCATAGACTCAGAGGTGTACAAGACGGCACGAGCCCTGAGGATTGTGCGTTTCACTAAGATCCTGAGCTTGCTGAGGCTGCTGCGTCTCTCTCGGCTGATCCGCTACATTCACCAGTGGGAAGAGGTACGTCAACAAGCTCACAAATATACTCGAAATCCCATCAAATGCGTATACACAGAGCTCCATATCAGCCACTGTGATTTTGCCAAGTAAGACATACATATTTTGTTGATCCTGGAACAACATTCCTGTCCAAAAGTTTTGTCCTAACCCTACTTTATCCCTAAATCAGAGGGAAATGATATGTGTATAACACTGATGTAGACACACCTAACCCTGGCTGAAAGACTTAACTTGACACAAACTTGTCTCTCAAATCTGATTGGATGATCCAGGAACATGTTGCACTTGGTGAAATCAGTTTCGCCATATATATCATACCTGTTAATTATGAAAGCCCATTTCCTCTACGCAAGAAAAAAAAAACATGCTTTGGTGATTTATTATTATGATATATAATAATTATGAAATAATAGGTTGAAATTGAGATATTAAAAAGTGCTAATTATGATAGAAAGTAGAAATGATGACATAAAAAGTCATAATTATGACATTATGACAGCTGAAATTTATAACAGTCTTAGTTATGTTTTTTGTCAATTATGACATTGTTTCTTTTTTATTTCACAATTTTGACTTAATGGCTTAATTAATGGCATAATTATGATTTTATCTTATAACTTTTGTCTTTTTATCTCATAATTAAGACTTAGCCTGTCATAATTGTGTCCTTTTTTCTCATAATTATCATTTTCGTCTCATGGTTATGCATTTCTCATACTTTTTTTTTTTGTAATATTGACTTTTAATGCCATAATTATGATTTACCAAAGCATGAACATCAGGAGTGGGGGGGGATTTTCTTATGTGGAGGGAATGAGCTTTCATAGTTAAATATACAATCTTAAAATGTTTTTAAATTAGTGTACGCTACATTCACACTGGTGTGTAACAGAACTGCACACAGGCATTAACTGAATGAAATATGAATCTGAATGAAATATGAACGTGAGTATCAGGGAAAGTGGAGGGTTATTCTCCAGGTTGACACAAATGGACTGCGGATATCTTAATAGAAATAGAGGACATGAAAGGTGCGGAGATGTGCCAATCTCAGCTGGCACGAACCATGAGTCTACCGAGCCAAAACACTCAGATCTTGCTCTTTTATACATCAGAAGGTTTAATAGACTTTTCAGTTCAAGGGGACCTGTTATAATCATAAATGTGTGTTGGCAGTGTATGTACACAACCATCTTATAATGGTACAAATCCACCCATTTCTTGTTTTATATCGCCTTTTAATAACAATCTGTCTCAAAACGTTTACGTTTTCTGTGCTTTGTGACATCACAATGCAAGAGGCCCCGCCCACCACATATTAGCCTAGCTCCTCCCCTGAGTGAGCCGTACACAGTCCGCCATGTGTATCTCCTCTCTAGAGCAGCTAGTGGAAACACAAGAATGTCTCATCTACGTGATAAACAATCAAAATGTTTTGGCTGTATTAATTAACACAGGAATGCGTTTGTTCAATCCACTGCGCTACTTTTCTATGTAAATGCGCTGGACGGATGTGTTTGACCGCTGAGCTTGCGTCTCGCATCTTACAGCGCTCTAAAAACTTTGCTCTCAAGTTAAAAGAAGTTGAACTTTTAAAAAACGTGTCTCTAGTCCACATCTTACATTTTCCTCTGCCCACGTCTCTCATTTTTAGATGCAAAGACACATTGTGGGCCCTATTTTAACGATCGAAGCGCATGGTCTAAAGCGAGTTCACTTAAAGTCCGAATCCACTTTTGCTAGTTTAACGACGGGAAAAATGGTCGGCGCGCCTGGCGCATGGTCTAAAAGTGTTATCCCTATTCTCTTAATGAGTAATGGGTGTGTTTTGGGATTTAAGTGCGTTAAACCAATCAAAGTCTCATCTCCCATTCCCTTTAAATGCCAGTTGCGCTCGTGCCATGATGGATCCGCTATTTCTATATTTATTTTTGATAGTGGAAAGACCGCACGCGTCTCCAGAGCGCAAACGGATCTGCTCGTGCGTGAGGTAAAAGTGCGCAAGCAGAACATCTACGGGACAAGCCGGATTCACCATATCTTTATGTACACAATAATAATCTTTTACATTGTAATCCTTTTAAGTAAAATATTTGGCATGTTTGTGTGCTCCTGTGCGTCCCTGTGTGTTTAATAAGCAGAGTGTGCGTGTGTTGTGGCCCCGCCTATAGGCGCACATTACTAACGCGCTCTTTAAATAACAAAAAATATATATTTTGCCATTGACTTTAGGCCAGGGTTCAGTTGGTCAATGACTCAGTCTATTTCTGTTGCCTCAAGATAGCAATGCGCCAGAACACACCTCGTTTTCAGAGCAGCACCTCCATGGGCGCACAAATGCATTTGCTATTTAAAAAACGAGGCGCAGGACGTAAAAATGATAACTGCGTCGGGCTGAAACTAGCAAAAAACACTTGCATCACGCTTGGCGCTGCATTGCGCCGAGTGTAAGATAGGGTTCTCTGTGTGAATGGCTGTGAAGGTAAGACAAAAAACACAAGGTCCATAGTGCATGTTTACATAGAGAATAATGGAGATAAAAAAAAGAGTTCTGTGGAAACGGCCCCATACCGTTTCTCCTGTTAGGTTGTTGCTGGAGTGTCCGAGGCACGAGCTGTAAAGGCACAGCCCTCTTCTGGAAAGGGGGGCGGAGAGCAGCAGCTCATTTGCATTTAAAGATACACACACCAAAACAGAGTGTTTTTGCTTCCACCCAAAAAGAGCCATTTTGAGCATGGAGTAAGACATGATCTGTGGGGTATTTTGAGCTGAAACTCAACAGACTTATATTACATCTTGTGAAAAGGGGTTTCATAGGTCCCCTTTAAGTGACCAGATCTTTTCTTTTAAGTCTAACGGATGACATTACATACATTTCCTTTCTGATTTTCCTGTGCTATGGGCGCAGACCGCTGCAGAGAGCAGATGGGGACTTTAACACTGATAAATTGATCTCAAACGTGTTGACTGTTGTCTTGTCAAGGTCCAGACAGGCTCAAGTGGAGATCTGATGGCGAAGTCACACTTTTGTCTGTAATTAAAGCTCAGTGTCAAAACCTCTGTCAGTCGATGAGGCTCTGAAACACTGTGGATGGATGCGGCTCGTACACTGTATGGAAATATGCCGATGTATGTCATTTCTGCATGATTTTGCTGACAATATAATTAAGCAACATTGTGATGATATTAATGCAGTATTGGAGATCAGCTGTATGCTAATGTACTTCTAAACGTTGACAAAATAGCTGATATACAATTACAATTTACAGTTTTTTTCTGAGAAACTATCAAAATGATTGACTCATTTTGCTCTCATTAAGTTTTGATGTTTTTGAGAACAGTATTCACTTCAGGAGTCTCATTAGTAGCATAAATGACTTGAGTTTATGGGTTTGATTTATATTCATGTTTTTGGTTTAGTAAATGTATTCAATATATTTCTCAATATTTAAGATTCAATTATTTGATTGTCATTATTCACAAAATCTTGACATTTTTGCTTTTTTTCATGCTTTTGGTAAAAAATATACACTACTGTTCAAAAGTTTGGGGTCAGTAAGATTTTTTTTTTTTAAAATAAATTAATATTTTAATTCAGGAAGGATGCATTAAATAGTGACAGTAAAGACATTCATAACTTTATAAAAGATTTATATTTCAAATAAAAGCTGTTCTTTTGAACTTTTCAACTGATCAAAGAATCCTGAAAAAAAAACAGTTCCCACAAAAATATTAATCAGCAAAAAATTTGTTTTATAACATTAACATTAATGTCATTAACATTAACATTTTTAACATTAATAATAATCAGAAATGTTTCTTGAGCAGCAAATCGGCATATTAGAAGTGATCCTTCAGAAATCAGTGACATATATTAAATAAAAAACAGTTATTTTAAATTGTAATAATATTTCACAATATAATTGTTTTTACTGTATTTTAATCGTGTTGAGTAGAAGAGACTTCTTTCAAAAACATTAAAAAAATCTTTGACATACATAAAACATAAGAAAATGCATTGTTATTGTGGGATTTATAGTTTAATTTGTTTAGCTATGTCACCCAGCCATAACAGAAGCTGTCATTCTCACAATGACAGAAAATAAATTAATTAATTTGTTTCAAGACAAAAGTTGGTCGTAATTAACACTGACTGCTCGGTGCCACTTTAAATCCCTTAATAATTTACGTTATTGATACTTATTATGCTTTTAGTGTGATAATCAGCTTCCCATTCAAAAGAAACAGGAAGACATTAAGAGTCTTTTGCTTTGGGACACTTTCGATTATCAATGTGAGTTTAAACGTTCCCCGTGGTAAAGCACCTTATTTGACTTGGAAAATAGTTTGTTCATTAAACACACGTGAGACTCCTGTTGTTCATCAATAACTCTTGATCCCTCCGGATCTGAGAGAATAACCTCTTAGTTAATAAAGCACTTCAGTCTTTTATCAGGTAAGATGCGGTGGATCAGGTGGATCAAATTTGCATAATTATGAGCTTGTGATTGGTAATTTGTCTGCACTATACAATTAGACCAATGCTGTACAGATACATGCCCTTGTTAAATTTCTGTTCAGCTCCTGTAGAAAAAACAACCTTCGCATTCACGACACGCACTGAGAACTCAATCTACTTAAACATAAAGCGCTCCGTTCATTCCTGTAAATGACCTCGTCTTAGAAAACGAGTTATTGAGATCGTTTAGCTTTGCCTGAATCTACAAATGATTCATTTTCCCTAAAACAACTCTCATTACAGTAACCTTGAGCTTCATTGTTGGTTCCTCGGGTCAATGTTTTGGTACATAAATGGTTTTCTAAAGAAATAGACAATAAAATATTATTATTTCTATAATAATAGACAATATTATTTGTAGAAATTAAAGCTTCCGCTGTTGCAAAGTGAGTTTGCAATTGCCGTTTTATTGATTTCTTTTCTTAGTATAGTTGTTTTCCATCTCAGGTGCTTGCGAACGACTCTTACTACGTGTTGATTAGACGTCTGATTCATCGTCATGCTGCCGGCCTCCGCTGTAATTGTATTATCCTTATGATTATGCGTTCTGAGCGCTGTTTTCATTCACTTGGAAGAGCCAGTTAATACATTGTGATTTTCGAGTCAGATAAGTTCAAGCATGGATGGCTGTTGCATCCATAAGCATTTAGAATAGATTTCTTGTTATGCCAAACCAACCAGAGATGCTCTGCGCAGGTGAACAAGCCAAACAAAGACACTTAACGGCTTAACATTACAGTAGACGAATGAGAAAATGAAAGAAAAGCAGCTTGATCTGTTTAGGAGCCGCACACTTACGCAGGGAATTTGTTCGGGTTTATATGCCATTTAGCATGTGAAATTGATGATACCACACAATAATAGACGTGTGTTAACACTAGAACTACCGGAATTCTATAATGGCCATAGCAGTCATTCTGACCGCTCATGCATTATGTGCATATAATTTCAATAAGCTATATCAAATCTAAGAATAAATGGATCTGTAATGTTAGGATAGGTAATAATAAACACCAGAACACTACATTTTAATTCTAATGTACGTGAAAATGTATTAGCCTAGTTAATCGACAACCACAGAACAGCTATTGTAATTACAGATACAAAGTCGAAAGTGATCAATTTTCTATTATTTTCTTTGTAAAATGAAAACAAATGTATTCATCCTTGGATATTAGAATACAATAACTTACAAAAACATTGGCAATATGCATTTCTAAATGCATAGGTAAAACCATATTCTCCGAGTATTTTCTCCTTTGAACGGCAGTGTCCCAAGGAAAGTCTGAGCACAAGAAAAATTGGGTAAATAATATATAGCGATATAGCAGGTGAATTATGTATATGATGTATATTACTATGTTATGATGCTTTTCTCCACTGACTTTCTATGATGCTTAAAGCATTTCTAAGGATGCCGAACGGGAACATGGTTTGTGTAGCATTAGCAACACATTATTAGCTGTTTGATAAAGTAGATCATATCAATTACCGTTGTGTGTTCAACATCGTAGAGAGCGATACATAAAACGCATTAGTATTCTGATACATTGACCTGTAGACGAGCCTGTATAATTCACTCTTCCTCTTCTTCTGAATCACTTTCTGGTTTAAACATATATTGGCTGAATTAAACCAGTATTTCCACTGGCCATTATGCAGCGTTTACTACAGTAAAGTTGACCGAGTGGATCAGGTAATCCGAGCTGGTGTGAGTGAGTGGAGGCGGAGGCTAATTTGCATATTCATCATGTGACCCTGCATCACAAAACCATGCAGTCATAAGTCGCACGGGTATATTTGCGGCAATAGCCAACAATACATTCTATGGGTCAAAATTATCGATTTTTCTTTTATGCCAAAAATCATTAGGATATTAAGTAAAGATCATGATCCATAAAGATATTTTTTTAATTTTCTTCCTGTATAAATGTATAAAAAATTATTTTTGTGAGTGAATGCAACAATATCGTGAACATAAATGGACAACTTTAAAGGAGATTTTCTCAATGTTTCGATTTTTTTGCACCCTCAGATTCCAGATGTTCAATAGTTGTATCTCGGCCAAATATTGTCCTATCCTAACAAACCACACATCAATGGAAACCTTATTTATTCAGCTTTTCTGATGATTTATAAATCTCAGTTTTAGAAAATTGACTCATTAGACTGGTTTTGTGGTCCAGGGTCACATATACTAAATGAAGCAAGTGTGTAGAGTTACATTCAAGCTATTTTAAGGCATGAAAAAAAAAACATATTTAATTGAAAAAAACATAAGATAAAAAATAAATTAATACTTTAATTCAGGAAGGATGCATTCTATTAATCAAAAGTGACAGTAAAGACACTCATAATTTTATAAAAGATTTATATTTCAAATAAAAGCTGGTCTTCTAAACTTTTCTATTCTAAAAACATTTTTTTTACAGGAAAAACATTTAAATATGTAATTTTGGTATATTATTTAAATTATTGACGACAGGAGGACTTTAAAAAACTAAAACAATCTGACCCCAACCTTTTGAATGGTGGTGTAACAAAGCAAAACATGGCTGTTGATGTCTAGTTTAGTTGATGCATTGGGAGAATGCGGATTGCCAGGACTGAGAACTGTATCCTGATCTTCCGGAAGTAAAGCTCCTCTGTGTTCCAGCAAATCCCAGCTGTCCTCATGGAAACCAGATACGCCATCCAAATGGGAGCAAATCTCTTTGTTAGCGCTGGCACTGGAAAACAACTCCGGAAATTAGGTTATAGAGAGTGAATGAACAAATCACACTGTCTGATTTTCCTTCATTTATGATCAAATTCTTTTTATGCAGATTAATTTCTTGTTATCATATATCTTAAAGTAACTAATGGTGTTTGGGTGGATGTGATTTATGGAGGTGTGTGTCTGACCACATGACGCTCTCAGCGTCCGTGAGTGTGTAGCAAGCGTCTCGCTGTGCAGTGTTACACTGACTGATGTCCAGTGTCTGACGGGCGTTTGATGCTCGATGTGGATCATTAATCACGTTGGGATTTCAGGGCCTGAGTCAATGTTTCTTCAGGGACAGGTCAATAGAAAAGTATTCTGAATGGATCCAGGAGCCGTGTTTGTGTTGTCTGGTGGATTCTGTGAACGTCAGTGTTGAGGAATGTTGCTTTTATGTAATGTGGTATGTTATTGTGGGACCAATGATGTCTCACTTTGTTCATTTGAATGTTGTAGGTTTTTTATTGTGTTGTCTCATCTTGCTGTGTTTGTGCCCTCAAAGTGGTTTGCATTCAATTCAAATTTTGTTATATTTTATGTTATGTTATGTTGTGTTGTGGTGTGGTGTGTGTTGTGTGTTGTGCTATGTTGTCATGTGTTGTTTTATGTTGTTATGTTATGTTATGGTATGTGTTGTGTTGTGTTGTGTTGTGTTGTGTTGTGTTGTGTTGTGTTGTGTTGTGGTGTGTGTTGTGTTATGTTGTCATGTGTTGTTTTATGTTGTTATGTTATGGTATGTGTTGTGTTGTGTTGTGTTGTGTTGTGTTGTGTTGTGGTGTGTGTTGTGTGTTGTGTTATGTTGTCATGTGTTGTTTTATGTTGTTATGTTATGGTATGCGTTGTGTTGTGTTGTGTTGTGTTGTGTTGTGTTGTGTTGTGTTGTGGTGTGGTGTGTGTTGTGTGTTGTGTTATGTTGTCATGTGTTGTTTTATGTTGTTATGTTATGGTATGTGTTGTGTTATGTTGTTATGTGTTGTTTTATGTTGTTATGTTAAGCTATGTGTTATGTTATGTGTAGTGTTATGTGTTGTTTTATGTTGTTATATTATGTTATGCTATGTGTTATGTTATGTGTTGTTATGTTAAGGTACATACATGTAGTATATTGTTATGTGTTGTGTTGTGTTGTGTTGTGTTGTGTTGTGTTGTTATGTTGTGTTATGTTAAGCTATGTGTTATGTTATGTGTAGTGTTGTGTTGTGTTGTGTTGTGTTGTGTTGTGTTGTGTTGTGTTGTGTTGTGGTGTGTGTTGTGTGTTGTGTTATGTTGTCATGTGTTGTTTTATGTTGTTATGTTATGGTATGTGTTGTGTTATGTGTTGTTTTATGTTATGTTATGTTATGTGTCATGCTTTGTTTTATGTTAAAGTATGAGTCATGTTATGTCATGTTATGTTATGTTGTCATGTGTTATGTTATGTTATGTTGTTATGTTATGTTACAGTATGTTGTGTTGTGTTGTGCACACATTGCAATCTTCTCAATCAGAACTTCCTCTAGATTACGGCTGCTCTTACTTGTAATGGTGAACACATTTCCAAAATGGAATAATTGACAATTATAGCCAAATGGTACTTGGAGATTTCTCTTGAAGTGACTCGATGATGATGATGCTGATGATGCATGCTGCTTCCTCTGTTTATTTGCTTTGAAATTCTGTAGAGAGATGAAAGATGAAAAATATAGATGAAAAAATCTGTAATGGAAAACAGGACGAGAGACAGAGAGAGAGACGTGAATGAGACCTTTGGGTGCATTTGTTCACAAAGGTCTGATTAGCTGCTCACAAAGTAGCGTACTGTTTTCACTAAGTAAACTCAGGAGGATTCGTGCGTCGCTGCTGGGCTTCAGACAAACCCTCTGGACAACCGAGAGCCAGAGAGAAAACCACTGAACAAATACTGTAATACGGATATATATCATTATTCACAAAGGAGAAAATATGTGCACAGTAAAGTTTAACCTTCAAGTCGAGGCACTTTTTTTGTAAAGCACATTTAAAACGTGCACTTAAGTTGTTTACATTAAAATATTTAACATTAAAAGATGCTATTTTTATAAACATCTATGTATATTATATATATCACATCCGTAGCAAATTAGCCCAAAAGGGAAATATGAATAATTAATCATCACTTGCTATAATTAATTATAAATATTTGGATCAGTTAATCGAATTAACTTCCTGTAGCTGAATTAATATTACAATCAATTAATCTGTTAATTAGTGAACACTCAGTACTGATAGTCTGTAAACTCTCAGAAAGGATATTTTCCGTGGCGACAAAAAAATAACTCTTTCTTAGCATGTAGCTATGATCACTTTAATTCATAAGCAGACCAGAATCAATCAAAAGCTTTAATTAACTAAATCACAAACACATACACACGATCACGCATACATGGGTAAAATGGAAAGTGAAAGTGACTGAAAAAGCAGAACGGGGGTATGAAGCTGTGTAAAGAGTCATTTAACCTTCAGTTTTTACTACAAAGGAAACTTTGTGTTGGCTTTTAAAGCTCCCATATTGTCAAAACTGAAATTTCCTGAAATTTTTCATGATAGCAGAGGTCTAGGTGTATGTAACTACCATATAAGTTTCAAAGCAGTCGATCCACAGACAAATGCACACAGCCTGCATAAAGTAGCTGTGCCTTTTCACGAGCCGTTGTGACTTGTGTATAAATGTGATGTCAGAACTACTCAGTCACCGCCTTCAGTCTCAACCCCCACCAATGGTGGGTCACTCAGTAAACAACAGGCCAATCAGAAGAGAGGCTCATGAATATTAAGTAGACAGGCCAAAATCGACCTGTTCTTGGCAGAGCTCCTGAGAAAGGAGCTGTAAAAATATATTGAGATGGCTTTTGGTACTTATACCGCAAATATATATTCTTAAGCACATCAAAACCTAAAATAATACTTCAGAAAGGTGTGAAATATGGGACCTTTAAGTTCCACAGATTGGCTTGACCAATGAGAAAGGTGCAATTCTCAAGCGGGAAAGTTCCTTTGTTTGAAAGGCTGACTCATTTGCATGATTGGAGTAAGCTGGCAGTTTGAGTCCATTTATATAACATACACACACTGCATTATATGAGAAGGGGATTTCTACCGAAGTGTGAGTCATTAAATGATGGATATTTTGATACCAGACACCACCTAGACATTAACTAGCAGTTCTATCCTCAGGCATGCGTAACACTATACAAACAGTAATAAATACAAAATGTCCTGGGAGGAAATGCATGTTCGTTCATTAGACAGATTTGTGAATGAATTAGTGGAGAGAATTACATTTCTATGGGACTGCATGTCTGTCTGTTTGTTGTAGCCTGAACTTTTCTCCCGACGGTGTGTGTTTGAAGTGTGTGAGGTGAGCAAAAGGATGGTAATTCTCAGTGAGGAAACCGGACATCACTGAGTCTGCCTGGGTGAGGGGTTGTGAAGGTGAAGTGGAACAATGGTGTGTTTGATCCGTTCAATCATTACACAACACACACATACACACACACACACACACACACATACACACACACACACACACACACACACACACACACACACACACACACACACACACACACACACACATGTGACCCTGGACCACAAAACCAGTCACATGGGTAAATTTTTTTAAATTGAGATGTCTGAAAGCTGAAAAATATAAGCTTTACATTGATACGTGGTTTGTTAGGATAGGACAATATTTGGCCGAGATATATGGAAGTAAAATAATGTCAAATGTTTTTGAAACAAAAAGCCTGTTGAATTGCACTACTTGAAAAAAAATAGGCATTGCATTAACCATGCTTGCATTTTAATGCATTGTATTTTTAGGGCTTGCATTTTTATGGGCTGAAATTCAACATGGTTGAATATTTAAGCTGTGAATATTTCAATTAAAAACATTTCAAACACATTTTCATTATTAAAAATTCAATAATCCATATTCACCTTTCATATTTCACCTCCAAAATATTCAAACTGTTTAAAAATACAACTTATAATATTCAACAGGCAATTTTCGGTCCATTTTATTTCGCTTTGCAAAATTCGCTTCCACAAATTCAGTGGTTCAAATTCGACAGTAAATTCAACGGAACTGCAGGAAAAGCAATAGATTACCGAGATACTCTCCATCTGCTGTAGTGTTGCACGATGTATCGATACTTCAAAAGTATCGCGATACTCGGAAATTAAAAACGTCACGATACCTAAATTGATCAGTATCGATACTTAAAAAACAAAACAAAAAAAACCCCGCCTCCCTATGGACGTCTGTTTTTTTCCTGACGCACGCAGCAAAGAACCTGCCGCTGTCAGTGTCATGTAACAAAACACTACAGAGATGGTTGCATGTGCGAGCACAATCGTTTATATACTGTCTATGAGCACAAGTGGTCCACGACTCGTTGAAAAAGATGACGCGAGGAGGAGTGACATATGGAAGTAAGTTGCCTACCTTGCTCTGTTGCACGGTGCACCGATACTTCAAAAGAAAACCGGAAATGAAATACGTCACGATTCCTTAATTTATTAGTAGGCTATCGCTTCTAAGAATGACCGCGTTCCAGATTTGTAAAGGCCTGACACACACTGGCTGCGTGTCGTGTCCGTTTTGATTTCGGCTCTCATGTTAACTGCCTGCGTGACACACACGCGTCTGGGCGCAGCTCGAGACGCGCGGAAAACGCGTACATGCTAGAAATAGAACCGACGCCTATTTTTCACGCGACACGCACGCGTCTTGGAAGCGTTTCCAGGCAAAATAGAATGTTTTGATGAGATTTTGACACGAATACATATTAATCAATGACATTTTGATGTTTAAATGTT
This sequence comes from Scardinius erythrophthalmus, assembly GCF_964197995.2. Classification (NCBI taxonomy): domain Eukaryota; kingdom Metazoa; phylum Chordata; class Actinopteri; order Cypriniformes; family Leuciscidae; genus Scardinius; species Scardinius erythrophthalmus. Next base: position 4,171,616 of record NC_138229.1, read on the forward strand.
TTGACAATTATACAATATAAAATGTAAAAATATGATCAATTTTCAAATATTGCACCTCTCAATACAGAACGAATTATTCTGTAGCCTATTTTGCCGTCAACACTGCCGACGTTGTCTTTGTTTGTTTAACATGAAGTATAGGCCTTCCACAACTCTCTCACCACGTCAAATATATCACCAATAAGGCTTATCATACCAATATTAAACATTGTTTAATATAATTGCTGTTCATATTTTTTATTCAGTTCAGAATCAAGATAAAGCTCTTATGTTTCTTATGATAAATGAGATAATGCTGCTAAATTTATTTATTTTTTTACCTTGAATGTCATTGCTCAAATTTATTTTTTATATTTTGATATTTCATATTTTGTTCAAATGTTTAATATATCTGCTGTTCATATGTCCATTTATTAGTGTGTTATATGATTAGAATATTGTCCCGGTTTTAAAATAAAGCACAGCAATGATATTTGAGAGTGTTTCTCCCTTTTCAGGAAAAGTATCGAAAAAGTATCGAAATCGCAATACTTGACTTGGTATCGGTATCGAAACAATAATTTTGGTATCGTGACAACACTAATCTGCTGTTAGTCAAACTCACCAGCAGGAGGTGCAAAAGCTCGTGTTGTTGACGAAGACAGAGCAACAGTAAGAGCAAGACATTCATTCATAAAATGAAAATGAGCTGTGTCAGTATATATGCGGAAAAGATGATAAAGACACAAAAGCTGTGTTTATGTTTCATTCAATAACTTCATTGTTACTTTCCCTGTGTAGCATGTCATCAGCTTTCTCTTCATGAACAGGATTATAATCGGTTTCCCTCAATACCTCACACTCGAGGATTCCCCTTCTGTCGGGACAAAACGCTTAACGTAGTTTATGGACTAATACAGTGATATAAAAGACCAAACTCACACCTTATTGGGGATGTAGGCTGTAGGCTACTATATAGGCTACAGGCAAGCAGATGGACTAAGAATATGAACGTAACCCGCAAAGTTTCATGCTGGGCGTTTCGTGATACTGGCATAAAATCAACACTTGATCAATACTAACACTTTCTCTTCTCTTCTCTTCTCTCTCTCTCTCTCTCTCTCTCTCTCTCTCTCTCTCTCTCTCTCTCTCTCTCTCTCTCTCTGCAGTATATATATATATATATATATATATATATATATATATATATATATATATATATATATATATATATATATATATATATTATATATATATATATAGTATAGGCTATGCCTACGTGTATTGCATTAGGCTAGCTTAAACTGGGAAGAGTCATAGCACTTGCATATTGTTGTCCTCCTATTGTTAGTTTAACTGTAAATCGCTTTGGATAAAAGCGTCTGCTAAATAAATGACTAAATGTAGCCTAATGTAAAATTGGCTTGACATTGGACATTCGCACATTTAGGGACCGTCTCAAAAGTTGCATAAAACATTGGCATACACGTTTCTAACTTCAATAGCAAACTTTAATTTATTTGAATAAATATCAAAAATCCAAAGGGTGCGCATTATGCCTGACACTACATGAACACTTTACAGTTGGTTTTATGACTGTAAATCGTTCTATTCAAATGCTATTGAAGTTAGAAACGTGTATACCAAAGTAGTATACACTTTAGAGACGGTCCCTAAATGTGCGAATGTCCAACGTCAATGCCAGTCTATCACTGGGGAAACGCTCAGCATTAAACTTTGCGCGTTATTCTGAGTCAATCTGCTTGCCTGCGAGTTTGGTCTTTTATATCACTGTAATTAGTCCATTAAGCTATACGTTAAGCGTTTTATATGTCCAGCTGGGGAATCCTTAAGTATTAAGGGAAACCCTAATAGCTTGCATGCAGCACATCGCCACAATATAAAGTTAAGGCAACTAAACAACCAAGAGAAATATATGTCAACCTCAAAAATGTAATATTGGATCTGTATATCCGCATCGGGGAATAACATTATAATCTTGTTCACGGTAGAGAAAGATGCTTGTAGGCTACACAGGGAGAGTAACCGTGAAGACACTGAATTTAACATAAAACCGCCGTCATAATAATCACAAATACATTGCATTGCTGTTAAATGAGTTTTATGAATGAATGGCTTGCTCTAACTGTTGCTGGTCTTCGTCAACAACAAGCGCTTTTGCACCTCCTGCTGGTGAGGTCGACTAACAGCAGATGGAGAGTATCTCGGTAATCTATTGCTTTTCCTGCAGTTCCGTTGAATTTACTGTCGAATTTGAACCACTGAATTTGTGGAAGCGAATTTTGCAAAGCGAAATAAAATGGACCGAAAATTGCCTGTTGAATATTATAGGTTGTATTTTTAAACAGTTTGAATATTTTGGAAGTGAAATATGAAAGGTGAATATGGATTATTGAATTTTTAATAATGAAAATGTGTTTGAAATGTTTTTAATTGAAATATTCACAGCTTAAATATTCAACCATGTTGAATTTCAACCCATAAAAATGCAAGCCCTAAAAATACAATGCATTAAAATGCAAGCATGGTTAATGCAATGCCTATTTTTTTTCAAGTAGTGCAATTCAACAGGCTTTTTGTTTCAAAAACATTTGACATTATTTTACTTCCATAGAGATACAACTATTGAAAATCTGGAATCTGAGGGTGCAAAAAATCTAAACATTGAGAAAATCTCCTTTAAAGTTGTTCATTTATGTTCACGATTGTGCTGTAATCGCTCACAAAAATATATGTTTTATATATTTACGGTTGGAGATGTACAAAATATCTTCATGGAACATGATCTTTACTTAATATCCTAATGATTTTTGGCATAAAAGAAAGCTCTATAATTTTTACCCATACAATGTATTGTTGGCTATTGCCACAAATATACCCGTGCGACATGTCACTGGTTTTGTGATCCAGGGTCACATATGTGTACTGTGTATATATATATGTGTGTGTAATGTGTACATACTGTACTGTAGCTTATGCATGTGTGTGTATATATGTATGTGTGTGTGTATATATATATATATATATACAGTGCAATGCATAAGTGAATACACCCATGCTAAAGTTGACTAAAAAGAGGAATAAAAAAATCATATTTTGGAAATTGAACTTAATGCCTTAATTTAAAAAATTAGGAAAAATCCAACCTTTAAGGACACCAATTTTCTTTGTGAATTAATAATGTATCGTAAATAAATAAATGTTCTTCCTTAAAATACATGGTGCATAAGTGAGTACACCCCTATGTTAAATTCCCATAGAGGCAGGCAGATTTTTATTTTTAAGTATTTTTTCTATTTAATTTTTAGGATACTATGCATCCTGATAAAGTTCACTTGGCCTTTGAAATTAAAATAGCTCCACATCATCACATAGCCTTCACCATACCTAGAGATTGGCATGGAGTGCTTTCCATAAGATCATCTCTCAATGCAAATCAAACTAGCTTTTAGGCTAACTGAAATAAAACCATGCCATTCCAAAGGCCAAGGGAACTTTATCAGGATGCATAGTATCCTAAAAAAAATTAAAAAAAATACTTAAAAATAAAAATCTGCCTGCCTCTTTGGGAATTTAACATAGGGGTGTACTCACTTATGCACCATGTATTTTAAGGAAGAACATTTATTTATTTACGATACATTATTCATTCACAAAGAAAATTGGTGTCCTTAAAGGTTGGATTTTTCCTAATTTTTTAAATTAAGGCAATAAGTTCAATTTCCAAAATATTATTTTTTATTCCTCTTTTTAGTCAACTTTAGCATGGGTGTATTCACTTATGCATTGCACTGTATGTATATATATATATATATATATATATATATATATATATATATATATATATATAATTTCTCACATTTCAGTTTTTTTGTATCTAGCAATTCGGACTTTATAACTCACAACTGAGTTTATCTTTCAATTCTGTCTGTTTCTGGCTATTGCGAGTATATATAACTTCTAAGAAAAAAGTCAAAATTGCACGATATAAACCTGCAATTGTGAGAAAAAAATTCAGAATTGTGAAATAAAAAGTCATTATATGTGAGTATATATATGTAGATAATAACAAACAATGAATAAATGCTAATGTTAATAAATTGCAGCTTGTTGTTTCCATTTTTTCCCTGTTTCTTACTAGTAAAGTGTGTAATTTCTGTCTCTAGTGGCACCAAGCGGAATTGCAAAAATAATGTTTTCAAACAGGTTTCCTGGATACTTTTTTTTATATATATATATATATAACTTTTATAAGACAAACTCTTGCTAATGTTGTGTTGTGATTCCGCCCTCCCAGATCTTCCACATGACGTATGACCTGGCGAGCGCAGTCATGCGGATTATTAACCTGATAGCGATGATGTTGTTGCTGTGCCACTGGGACGGGTGTCTGCAGTTTCTGGTGCCAATGCTGCAAGACTTCCCATCAGACTGCTGGGTCTCCCTCAACAAGATGGTGGTACGTCATTCCTTTTTCAATTATGAAGGCACATACACAACAAAAGACGTCTGCATGCAGGGAATGAGACTTTCTTAGCGTGTGCCACTGAACAATACAGCACCCCGCTAGCACGAATATTAAGAAAATTGGTTCACAACTCTCACAAAGCGAATATCCAAGTGGGGTAATTTAATTGAATGAAACTGAATTCTATTAAGCAGATATTACCTGATTCTCATTGACCAGCTAAATTAAGGTTCCCAGTTGGTGTCTGTTGGATTCAGATGTTGTCTGCTGCATCTAATAATGTTTATCTTTTCATGATGAAATGTGTCTACATGATGCACACTTGATTTCTCTCATTGCAGTAAATACGATATTAAATAGATCTAATTTAAAATTATTCTCTTCTTTGTGACAGATGGTGAGGAATTAAGTGTTTTTTCCATATTTTTTTCTTTTTCTTGTGTGTCTTTTTGTCTCCTCTCATTGGGTTTTCCCACTCTACCTCTAGCTCATACAGTGTCGGTCTGTTGAAGTGTGTGATGAAACTGTGAGTAAGAGTGTGTGTTGTTGCTCGGCTTTAAGCTGTTTTGTGTGGGTGAGATGAGACAGGGTGATGGCAGTGAGATAAAAGTGTGTGTGTGTGTAAATGTTCAGGTTTAGAGATGTGCCAAAGCAGCTGCGCTCTTTGTACATCTCTCAGACAGACATGAAAGAACCTGTTTATAGGGCCAGGCACCCCACACACACACACACACACACACACACACACACACACACACACACACACACACACACACACACACACACACACACACACACACACACCACTAATTAAAAAAAAAAAAAAACAAGAAAACTAAGTTTATTTATTCACTCTCATGCCCTTATGAGTCGATCTTAAAGGGTTCAGCTTCTTAAAGATCATGGAAGTGACTTCTGAAAGACTTTCCTCAACTGGATCATCCCAGTCTCTTCAACTCTCCAAAATCCCACCCTGCAAATCCAGTGTCAGCAAACATGAAGGTGCAAAATGATTGACAGCAAGTTTTCTGTCAAAGAAGTAAGAGTTATTTCAGTTGTCTGTCAAGTATGGAAGCTTGTTTCTGCAAGGAATAAAAAAAAGGTGATTGCGACTTTTTCTCTCACAATTCTGAATTTTTTTTCTCAGAATTGGAAGTTTATATCTTTCAATTCTAAGAAAATAAGTCAAAATTGTGAGATATAAATTTGGAATTGTGACATTTTTTCTCGCAATTGTTTATATCTTGCAGTTTTAACTTCATAATTCACAATCACAAGTTTATATCTTTCAATTCTAAGAAAAAAGTCAAAATTGTGAGATATAAATGCGCAAATCTGACTTTTTTCTCGCAATTGTTTATATCTTTTTTGAGTTTTGACTTCATAATTCACAATCGCAAGTTTATATCTTTTCAATTCTAAGAAAAAAAGTCCAAATTGTGAGATATAAATTTGCAATTTGTGACATTTTTTCTCGCAATTGTGTATATCTTGCAGTTTTGACTTCATAATTCACAATCACAAGTTTATATCTTTCAATTCTAAGAAAAAAGTCAAAATTGTGAGATATAAATGCGCAAATCTGACTTTTTTCTCGCAATTGTGTATATCTTGCAGTTTTGACTTCATAATTCACAATCACAAGTTTGTATCTTTCAATTCTAAGAAAAAAGTCAAAATTGTGAGATATAAATGTGCAATTCTGACTTTTTCTCGCAATTGCGAGTTTATATCTTTAACTTCTAAGAAAAAAAGTCAGAATTTCTGGATATAAACCTGCAAGTGTGAGAATTTTTTAAAAATAATAATACATTTTATGTGTGGTATTGTGGTAATAAAAAAGTCTCTTACAACCGCTTTAAAGTCACCATAAAATGACTATATTGTTATATTACTTTCATAATGGGGCATATTTCCGAATAAAACAGGATATTTAATGAGAACAAAAACTAAGACATGACATGATGTTATTTGCCTTTCTTTTTCGCTGATCTCATCACGTCCTCCCATTTTTCAGCTCTTCTTCTATAACTGCCTGTCACATCGAGAAAAACTTTTATTCTTTGCATTAATGTGCACTGATGAATCTTTGACAGTAAAGCTGCCTTTCCCTTTTGGCTTAAAGGGAGTTAAGAAGTGTGTATAGTCCAGTCATTTTATGAAAAAAGGTTGAACAAATTGCAACAGAAGCAAACTCAACTGATTTTGCATCCTCAATATGTCCTGAGTCCCGAAGAATCCCATTAGGGGAAAGTTTCTAAAAAGACCCTAATATAGCCTATTCATACGCCTATTCATTCTTTTTCTTACGTGAATAGGGTAAAAATTTTAACCTTTAGATATCACCATGAAAATTACTGAGTTGATTACTTACATCAAGACAAACAAAAAATTTATTACAAGTTTTTTGAAATAGTTTGTTAACATGGACAAACGGTCCATAATCTAATTACATATGTGCTAATTTGCATAAATACCACAACAGATCTAAACATTATCTGAATGGAACCCATGAGCATTAATACATAGAGGCAGGAAGAAGTACTTTAAACCAGCCTTTATTAATTATTATTGCAGAGATGATCATTTTTACCTTATTCACATAAGAAAAAGAATGCATAGGCGTATGAATAAGCTATATTTGGGTCTTTTTCTAAACTTTCCCGTAATGGGATTCTTCTGGGCTCTTTTTTCCTTTCTCAGGACATATTGAGGATACAAGATCAGTTGGGTTTGCTTCTGTTGCAATTTGTTCAAGGTTGACCCCCATTTTGGCTTAAAATGACTGGACTAGGTTCAATTTCAAATGCATGTTGACTTTAAGAACACGTATATATTCACTTTTTCTAGTTTGTCTGAACTGCTGAATTGTGTTACCGAGGCGATCCGTGTTGTTTCAGCTCCGTTTCCGTGGTTACAGAAGGTTCGTGATGATGTCACATGTGGCATTAAGGTCACTGTCCCTCTGGAGATCAGAGAACGAGGGACAGATAGAGAGAATGTGAGATGGCAGGAGGGCAGAAAGAGAGGAGAGAGCGATTACATAAACAGATGCAGGAGAACTGGGAAGTTTCACACACACACAGTGCCATTTCAGAGAGCGAGAGCTGGGGTCTGTCACAATTATTATGTAATTTGATGTAATTGCAGTTATTTGTTATAATCACACTCATTGCACACTTTATTTAATCACATATTGATCTACAAATAAGGGTATTTTCATGGGTCATTATTTGAAATGGGTGCCAAGATTTAAATGTCAAATAAATGCAGTTCGTTTGACCTTTTGACAAAGAAAAATTGCATCGCAGTTTCTACAAAAATATGAAGCTGCAAACTGATTTCAACATTAATCATAAATGTTTCTTGATCATGTGACACTGAAGACTGGAGTAATGATGCTGAAAATTCAGCTTTGATCACAGGAATAAATTATATTTCAAAATATATTACGCTAGAAAACGCTAGTAATATTTCACAATATTACAGTATTACTGTATTTCTGATCAAATAAATGCAGCCTTGGCGGACATAAGAGACTTATGAATCTAAAGAGACTAAAAAATCTTACTGAACGCAAACTTTTGAACTGGAGTGTGTGTGCAAAAAATACTTTAATCATAATGAAAATCTGATGCTAAACAGATCAACAAAAATCCTGAACTTTATCCCTGCATGTGTTTCCATTTTTACCTGTATTTGCATTTTGCATTTACATTTTAATCAAAACATTATATATCTTTATGTAAAAAAATAATAATATTTAAAATGTATTAGAAATGGTAAAATGCATTTTCTTTCTGGTTGAATGCTTAAAATAGAATAAGAAATTACTTTTTAAAATGGAAAAGGCACTCGTTCATGGAATGACCTTTATGAAGTTAAAATGTCATTATACCCTGTGTAATATGTGAAGAAAAGCTCAGTGTATAAATACTTTGAGGTCTTAGTTATTTGTATAATAATTTAACGCTAGCCAACATGTTATAATCGTGACCCACACTCAAGCTGGATCAACACGGAAACCTCCGGACGCGTGTGAAGACAATGATGTCTTTGGCAGTCGTTCACAGCTGTGTTGACAGGGCGTGTGGATTATGATCGATGTTCACAAAGAAAACGCCTGAGACTTTCTGATGGTGAGAAGGTTGTTGGTTTGATCTCGGCTAGTCAAGTCACCTTCATTTATATAGCGCTTTTAACATTATGGATTGTTTCAAAGCAGCTTTACAATGATACAGTTAAAACCGGTCTCTAGTTCATAAACGCCAGAGGAGAACTGGCCCCCGACTGAGCCTGGGTTCTCCCAAGTTTTTTTTTTCTCCATTAGGTCACCTGATGGAGTTTTTCAGTTCCTTGCCACTGTTGCCTTTGGCTTGCTCAGTTGGGGATACTTAAAGGAGTCATAACCTGCAATTTTCACTTTTCCACGAGAATCAATGTATGTTATGATTGCCTAACGATTATACACTGGCCGGGAAGCCGATATTTAAAAGTGAAGCGTTTGTTTGCCTCAGGGTAAATAAACCAGCGCGCGTGCACGCGCACTCAAATACGAGATTTTGATTTCAGCCCCGTCTTGACGTCATGACGGGGCAGGATATACCATATATGGACACCGCAAACCTATGCCGCGGGAAGCCCGCCCCTCTCCCCCTCATATTCAGTTCAGTCGAGAAAGATGGAGAAACGAGTACACACCTGAATTGCTCTGTGGTTGACTGCCACAAACAACATGTAAATGTGTTTTCTCTACCAAAAACGGACCAAACTATCAGGGACCAGTGGATGAAATTCATTTTTAATGACGCTGTCCCAACAACCCTTTCAACTGGCTTATCGTTAGGAGTCTGCGCTAAACATTTCACACAGGAATCATACACAAATTTGGGGCAATATCAGGCGAAGTTGGCCTCGAAGCTCTGTTTGGAAAAAGGTGCAATTCCAACCATCAGAGACTTGCCTGAAATTGAAACGGTAAGACTGAGTTTTTATTGCTCTACTGTGTGTAACAAACAGCAGCTAACTGCTAATGCGGCTATTGTATGCTAGCGGGAGTATTAGCTTCGAGGTAAACATGGGGAATGGCTGCTAACGTTACTTTGTAAACAACAAATGACTGAGATCATCATGAATTCGGCTATTGTATATTGATTGCCTAACGCTTATACACTGGCTGGGAAGCCGGTCGCGGCCAGGTCGGGTTCATTCATAACTTGCGCCATGATGTCATTTTGGAATGATATGCTAAAGCGTTACCTGCGGTGTCAACCCCCCTCCTTCCTGCCACCAATCAACGCGTTTGCATTATTTGCATTATTAAAATGACCGTCCACGACAGCCAAAATATCGCATCAGATCTCGCGAGAAAATAATGCCTTCAGAAATAAGGGTCTGAGGAGCTCTGTGTTTATTTTTTTTTCACTTTTCTTTTTTAGAAGGGCCTGAAAGACTATAATACAGCAGTAGGTATCCAAGGTAATACTAGGTTATGACTCCTTTAATTTAATTAATCAATCAACAATACTATTAATCAGCATTACCAAACGTGGAAACACACTAGAAACAAACACTGATGTACTATTTTATTTAATACTGTGAAGCTGCTTTGATACAATCTGTATTGTGAAAAGCGCTATATAAATAAAGTTGACTTGACTTGACTTAATAGGAAATTACTGTAACAGATTGTTTTGGCTTTACAACAGCTCTAGGATAAAGTTATTGTCCAGCTAAAGTTAGTTTTGATTGATTGATTCACTTCTGTTGCGAAGATCATTAGTTATTAATTTATTTAATAACTAGGCTAGTCTCAGCCTCAGACGTCACTCCCACGAACCGTTGGAGTTTGAGTTTCGAAGTTGTCGTCTTTTAAATTCTTCAGGATTTCTGGGAGACGTGTGTGTCACGTTCTTTAACAATCCGCCTGGAAACAAAGCCGTCGTGATGCCAAACCCCCTCATGGAAGAAGAACGCCGTCAATGAACTCATCAGCATCAACTGTATTTTCAAAAGTACAGTGCTATGCATAAGTTTTGACACCCATGCTAAAGTTGACTAAAAAGAGGAATAAAAAATCATCTTTTGGAAATTGAACTCAATGCTTTAATTAAAAAAATTAGGAAAAATCCAACCTTTAAGGACACCAATTTTCTTTGTGAATGAATAATGTATCGTAAATAAATAAATGTTCTTCCTTAAAATACAGGGTGCATAAGTTTGGACACCCCTATGTTAAATTCCCATAGAGGCAGGCAGATTTTTATTTTTAAAGGCCAGTTATTTTATGGATCCAGGATACTATGCATCCTGATAAAGTTCCCTTGGCCTTTGGAATTAAAATAGCCCCACATCATCACATAGCCTTCACCATACCTAGAGATTGGCATGGGGTACTTTCCATAAGATCATCTCTCAATGCAAATCAAACCAGCTATTAGGCTAACTGAAATAAAACCATGCCAATCTCTAGGTGTGGTGAAGGCTATGTGATGATGTGGGGCTATTTTAACGGGTCAAACCTCTGCTCTTTCAACGGGTTGTCTCAGTTCATTTTTAGCACTAACGATCGCTGAGATATTCAAACAGTTTAGCACTATAGATTTCGTGTTCTAGTTTGTGCTCACCTTTCTTTGAAAAGAAGTAATTTACCAATTGTTTACCCTCATTTTGTTTTCTTTCCTACTCCTGTCTTTCTTTTTTTTTTTTCTGGTGGCCTGATTTGGCTTTCTTTGAGAAAGACATTTCTACAGCAGAGGTTTGCGCTCCACCAGAGGCTCAACCAACTAACATAAACAAAATGTTTGGCGCATTAGCAAGGGGTGGGACCGTGAGACCTTAACTTTTCTTTTACTTTTTTGTATACAAAATGTAGTCAGTCAATCAACCAAGTTATTCAGCCAATACACTAACTTTACATTTTCATCTGACATTCGTTATGAAATTTAATTAGGAAATGAAAATATCCAGGTAAAGTAAAATATATTCCAGACTTTTCAAGGGCCCTCTCTCCCCTTGGGGCCCTGGTAATCAGTACTGGTTTTACCCCCAGTCCGACGCCCCTGGAAAGAGGTGATGCATTGAGGTTTGATCATATTAAAGGAACACGCAGACTTTTTGGGACTTTATCTTATTCACCGTATCCCCCAGAGTTAGATAAGTCCATACATACCCTTCTCATCTCCGTGCGTGCCGTAACTCTGTCTGACGCACCCACCGCTAGCCTAGCTTAGCACAAAGACTGGAGGTAAACGGCTCCAGCTAGCATACGGCTCCTAAAAAGTGACAAAATAACGCCAACATTTTCCTATTTACATGTTGTGATTTGTATAGTCACAGCGTGTACAAATAACAAGGTCACATGACACACACAGCCATCTTCTAACCGTATACATACTGGGAACTATATTCTCAGAAGGCGAAGCACTGCTACTTCTGCGGAGTGATGTCTGTCGGTGCTTGTTTTCACTAATTGAATGTGCCGAATTGGAGCTTGTCTGGTCGATGAATGTCTGAGAAGTGATGCACTGTAATCTGGTGATTGTCTGCATTAGTCAGCGTCTGTCAGTGAAATGTGAATTGCCCTTTTGCTAGAAAGTACCTGTGCACAAAATAACTGCAGCTTTACTATAGACAGATTAGAATTCCTCAAGATTCCTAATTAGAGTTCCTCAAATTCTAAATATAGTTTATATGAAAGTTGTAAGATGTGAAGTTTTGCAGTTACATGTAGTAAATGGCAGGAATTGAGATCACTGTATGAAAAAAACAAAAAAACATTGAATTATTATAATCTGTGCTTTTTTTGTGAGGTTTCGGTAATAAATCAAAGAGGCATCTGAGTTCACATGCTGTGAATTTTCTGCATACAAATAGGCCAACTGATGTGTGTGTGTGTGTGTGTGTGTGTGTTGCTCAGCGCTAACATAAATCTATTAGGATAGCAGGAAGTCAAGGGTATGCAGACATCAGTGGACACAGTGGAGTCCACTAGTGAAAATGTGTGTGGCTTTTTTGTGGATTTTATTTCTGATATATCAATGATATGCAGAAGAGAAGCAAGAAAATCAGATCTTTTGGTTCCCATGGTTCCCACCAAATTTGCTTAAATTTAAATGATGCAAATTTGATTTGAATGATGATTTAAATGATGCAAATTTGCATCGGCATAAAATGCCCTTACATAGATGGCAATATCTGAAATCATTGTCCTTGAGGGGCATTTTTTGGTCCCCATGAGTAAAATATCTTATAAATTATAAGTTATGTTTTTTGAAAATGTAAAAATACAGAAAGTTTTCTGTGATGGGTGAGTTTAAGGGTAGGCTTAGGGTTAGGGGAGAGAATATACAGTAGAAAAATCATTGTCTTTGGAAAGTTCCCATAAAGCATGAAAACCCAACATGTGTGTGTGTGTGTGTAGACTCACATGTGTAAGTGGATTAAACACAGTATGTTATTTCTGTCCCTCTGAGAAAACCCCTCCAGGGACACAGAGATGCTCTCAGTCCTCTCACCACACGCGTTCGTCCCTCCTGGGAAAACACTGCCGCTAACATGGACCTGGAGGAATAAAGCGGCCGTTCACAGTATGGGTTGGTTCCCAGAATCCGGTTTAATCAAGGCTGACTGCTCCTTACTCCAAAATGTGTTTATTTTGACTTAATGTGTAGTACATAGTTTTATTTATTCAACACGAAAGTCAAAATTGTTCCCATTTACTTTTCCTGGTGATATCGTAAGCGGTTCATCAATGCAGATTATTCCAAAGAAAAGAGAAAGTGTTTGTCTCCATCTAAGTATTTCCTGTTCAATAGACAACACCTTATTTTCAACTTTAGTTTTCATCCCTTACCATTCAGGCACATCATATACGGACTTTTCTCAATCTAATAAATTCCAGATGGATTAAAAAAATGGATATTTATCATTAAAATTTTTTTTTATTTCAATCTGGCATGCATCATATTACAGTAGTAGATTCTGACCTAATTGCTGACTTTAAATAATGGTAAGTTGAGTTCTTATTTTGATAATAGTAAGTTTGCACATTCATTCATTTTAACCTGCATTGATACTGCTTATGTTTGCACCAATATATTCATCCGTGTGCCTGTTAAAAGGAATGAACGTTTCATTAATATCTCATTTTGTTGGGGATTAAATGGAGATTTATGCTGAAGCCTTCTGCTTCTCTCTTGAGTTTCAGAAGAGTTCTCAACAATGTCTCTCACTGTGCAAACATTTGTCTTGGCCAAAAGGCAAAATTCTCAAATGTTCTTTTTATATTTCTGTACTTGTTTTATTTCTCATCAGGAATTTTAAGATAAACATCTGAGATAAAGTTGATACCCCAATGAAACATAAGAACCTCTGAGCAACGAAAGAGCCAGCTCTGAAAAATAACATTATCCTCATTGCAATAGTTGCAGTGATGATGGATTTTTGTAGGCCATCCTGTAAGTTAGCGTCGCCCTGATTCCCTCGACAAAATCCCAGTAGGCTTTTCCATTGGCTTTTGATAATCTGCACAAATGAACAACTTCTATGAATTTTAAAGCCTAAATACAATCACCAGGTAAAAAGCGAACTATGCCATAGTCACATGACTTCACAGTCACCACCATTAAGCTTCCTTATTTAAAAAATATATATAATTCCCTGAAAGTTTGAGTTATAATAGTGTGCATGAGTGCGATTACTGTATAAACACAATAAGGTTGTGAAAGTGAGTAGATGAGTTTGCCTGTTCAGCTGATAATGTTTAATGTCCCTGACAACCTCTTCATCGAGACACTTGCTAGCAACCTCCTTTAATGCCCAGTACACACTGTACGATTTTGGGCCGTCCGAGATGAAACATGACCAATCGTGACTCAAAGACGGCTATTGTCACGGTCTTGCGACCAAACACAGCCTGTGATCATTTACTGACACTGTCAGAATTCATCATGATCATCCGACAGTGTGTGTTTGCTGCTACGACCTACAGATACTGACGAGCCAATAAAAATGCAACATGAAATGGCGCACATCCATATTCTCCTCTTTTGCTTCCTCCTCATTTTTCAGCTCACATTAAAAACCACAAGTGTGATTCATCTTGCTCTATTAGTTTACCACTAGCGCACGCTGATGATGTTTTATTCTTCTATCTTGCGTTGTAGCCTACGATTCAATAGGTGTCATCATCATACAGTCTACTAGGGTTGCCAACTTCAGAAAAGAAAAATGCGGGACAATCGTGGTTCTTTACAGGAAAATAAGGGACACTCAAAATATGTGTACTGTATCACACAGTATATGTCATTTCAGGTTTGAGTGTGAGAAAAGGTTCTCAGACATAAACACATTTGCTTTGCTTAACCTATTTATGTACAATTTAATTCTAAAACGAATTTTAAGGTCACACAAAAAAAGTCACATTACACACAACCATAGTTCAAAATAATAGCATTTATCTGAAATAGAAAGCTTTTGTAACATTATTCACAAAGAAATTAAGGTAGTAACCTACTTTTATTCAACAAGGACGCATTAAAGTAATCAAAAGTGACAGTAAAGACATTTATAATGCTACAAAAGTTTTTTTATTTCGGATTAATCTACTTTGAACCTTCTATTCATCAAAGAATCCTGACTTTTTTTTGTTTTTTTTATATTTTTTTTTTTTATAATAATCGGAAATGTGTCTTGGGCAGCAAATTACATCAGCATATTATTCCCTCAGGAAGATTTCATGTTTTCTTGCGTGGCTGGATATTGGACTCATGAACAATAATCACATTGTTTGAATTTGTTAAAACTGATTTGCCGAAATCAAAACCCGGTCGGATGGTGAAAGGGATTAGCCAGCACGAGTCCGGATCAAACCGGGAGCGACCAGACAGCAGAGGATTCTGTTCGCAAATCAAACAATGATTTGTCCCAAAAGAATAATAAATTCTCAATTTAGATTTTGTTATTCGTATGGTCTGATGAGTGTGGGCTCTAATTGGATGATGACCGGTGTCGTGATCATTCTCAAGTGTCGTGTTGCTGTTGTATCAGTCAGTGCGTGGTTAGATCAGCGTAGCAGTGAATAAACGGGACAAGGGAGGTCCCGTCCCGTACGGGACAAATAAATTAGGTCCAATATACGAGTCGTCCCGGCTAATTCGGGACAGTTAGCAGCCCTACAGTCTACATCCAAGTTTATTAGATCAGTGTCGTACAGTGTGATTTATAATGAACTTATGGGATTGCCGAAATCTGTAGCTGGCATTACAAGACAAGTAAAAGCTTTAAAAATTACTTATGTGTTTTATGTTGTTGAGTAAATATCTTGAGCTTGTCTTCACCGAAGACATTTAACCCATTAAAACTTAAGGACGATGGAACCAAAAGTGCTAAAATGCTCATTTTCAGGTTTTGGCCTACAATAATACATCATCCTTGCAGCACTTTAATGCACAACTGCTGTATGTATCTACAGGCCACAAGTCAATAGGGGATAAATAACCTCTTGGTGTCATTCAGAACCAATCATAAATGTAATCCTGCTTTCCTCCGTAATTTACTCCTCATCTGAATGTATTCCTCGTGAAGAGCAGACTGACGTTTAGTGTCATTTCCCCAGGAAGCTTTTCTGCCTGACTTGCTGCATTTACGTTTGAGATGAAAAGCGGCACTGACGCAGAGATGAATGGACGGGTGAAGAGATGTTGGATTGTTTTGGCTGAGATTAAAAACATATATTACACAGCATCTGGTGTCTCAGGGCCTGGGCATCAGCGCGTGTCGTCGCATGCGAGGACTCCTGTACGTTTAGATAAGCTATTGCAAATAGAGTCTGAACAGGCTGGCAGCGCGACTGCACTATTACAGGCACAATCCAAGAGTTGGATATTCGCAGAGCTTATCAGCCACAGGGCACGCGTGTCTGTATGGTTAATGAGTGTCTTCCCATACTGCCTCTTGCCCTATCACTGCAGACCAGGGCATGAGCCAATGAATGGGAGAGCGATGTCAAGAAAGTGTCTCAGATCCTATATGGCTTACATTTTATCTTCCTTTCTGTCATAGACTTATACTATTTTAGTCTAGTTACAGATGGGAATTCCTTGCAAAACATATTAGAATAGCTTATCATATTACTGGCAAAAAAGTTACATATGCTCTTTAAGTCATTTTTGATAAAAGCATCTGCCAAATGCATGAATGCAAATATATGTAAATAGTATTTTTGCTGTAGGCTGATCCAAAATCTCATATCACGGTATGAGTAATCTTATATAACAATATATTTTGAATGTGACAAGTGAACCAGAAATGATATCAAGCTTGATTTTTGATATCTCTTTCTTGACTCGTTATATGATCTGACTGCCAAATGTTATGACATTTGCTTACAAAATTGTATTTAAAATGCAAAATTACTATATTAATTTCCCAGATGATAAATGGACGGCACTCGCTAAATTGAGGCAACATTAAAGCATTCTAATTTTTGAAAGATTTATTGTCACATATTGCATATGTTTCACATACTCATTTAAAAAAAACAGTATGCAGTATGCACTAAACGGCATCCTATCCCAACATAGTCAATGTAGTTGCAAGTTTATGTTAGTATATACTTGATTTTATAGACTGCTGTAGAATGTGTCCTCTATCCACTCTATTCCCTTGTCTCTGCAAACACAATGTCTCTTAGTGTGTGTGTGTGTGTGTGTGTCCAGAGTTTCAGTATAGACTCTACTTCTTCTGTTTTTGAGGCAAAGTGCCTTTGACTCATGTATAATTCATGCCTGTTCACTCCAGTGTTCTTACAGTGACCTGCTCACTCTGACACTTTCCTCATTTCCCATTTTTTCATTTCACAATCCTTTTCTTCCTTCCCTTCTACTCTGAATGCCACCTAATAGTCTTGGGGGAGAAAAATACTTAAATTGAATTGAATTGGGGAGCACCTTGAGGCTATATTGAAAATCTAGGCCTTTTTTTATTTACACTTGGAAATATTTTATACTGTACATTTTGACAAATGTAGTATTCCATGCATACTGCAAAATATGCATATTTGCATACTGCCCACATGCTTACAAATAGTATGCTATTTGGCCAAAATCGTTTAACTAGACTTCTCAATATTTTATTATAATATATAATAAATATATGTAATATAATATATTTTATTAGACTCTTGACACATAGAGTAACCATTTCAATTTGTAATGTGGGGTCTTATAGAGTCATGATAGGATGGTTTTCGGTTTTCAGAGGACAGCAACCGTAATTAATCTTGCCTTGGGAATTAGCCGGATGTCAGCACAAGTCAGGCAGCAGACACATTTTTAAAAAGGGCACATTTAATGGCTTCTTGTTTGAGACTGCTGGCAGTGCCCCACCACATACTGATCTCTGGCATCCCGAGACGTCTGAGAGCCATCCGCTCTGCAGCTAAATGCTTTATTTATAAGAGTTTAGAAAGTGGCACTGTAGACATTTTGGTTATAATATAAATTGCATTCAGAATATGAAGTATATACCACTGAGCCAAAATGACCACCTGCCTAATATACTGTTGGTCCTAATGTTTGCCAAAACGACAACGACTCGCCGAGGCATGGACCCTGCAAGCCCCCTGAAGGTGTCCTGTGGTTTCTGGCACCAAGATGTTAGTAGAAGATCCTTAAAGTCCTGTCGGTTGCAAGGTGGAGCCGCAGTGGATCAAACTTGTTGGTCCAGCACATCCCAGAGATGTTCAGTTGGATTGAGATATCTCGGGTAAAGATAGAGTTGATCCCCAGTAAAAAGGACTGGGGATCAACAACTGGCTGATGAGCTGAATGAGTTTTCCTGCAGATTTGAAAATCACAGTCTCACACCCCACACCCACTCTTATAGTCTCTCTGCACAGCCAAAAAGCACCAGGCCCAGACGGTGTTTCAGCAGCCTGTCTAAAAACCTGTGCTGTCCAGCTGGCCCTCATCTTGTCATAGATCTTTAGTAAATCACTGGAGTTGTGCGAAGTCCCTTCCTGCTTCAAATGCTCTACCATCATCCCCATCTCAAGAAAAATACCCAAATCGCAGGACTTAATGACTACAGAACTGTTGCTCTAACATCTGTGGTTGTGAAGTCATTTGAGAGACTGGGATTGGCTTACCTGAGGGACCCCCTACAGATTTCTTATCGAGCAAACAGGGCAGTGAATGATGCAGTCAACATGGGACTGCATTATTTCCTGGAACATCTGGACAAACCAGGGACTTATGTTTGTGAAATCCAGTTTGACTTTCAATACCACTATCACACGACTCCTGCAGTCGAAAATAACCCAGCTCTCTGTTCCTAGCTCTACCTGTCAATGGATCACCAGCTTTCTGACAGATAGGGATGTGTGTTCTCCCCACTGCTCTTCTCCTCTACAAGAACGACTACACGCCAAATACCCTTCTGTCAAGTCTGCGGACGACACTACACTCATCAGAATCATACACAATGGTTACGAATCTGCATTTATGCAGGAGGTTGAACAGCTGGCTGTCTGGTGCAGTCATAACAACCTGGAGCTGAACATGGTAAAAATAGTGGAGATGATTGTAGACTTCAGAAGGAAACCGCCAGCGCTCCCCCACTTACCATCATTAACAGCTCTGTGGATGGTGGATAAATTTGGCACTCGCTTAATTAATCATGCAACATGGTGTGGTCATGTGACAGCATTGTAGCATTGCACTATTTGAATCAGTGTTTTACTATTGTTATTTTTCCCACCTGACATGTTTAATTATGTAGCTATTTTTCCACTGAATTCAGATTTGTTTTCAATTTGGTTTGCATACATCAAATGTGGAAAAGAAAACATTATCCCCCGGTTTCACAGACTTAAGCCTAAGGTTTAAGCTATAGTCCCAGACTAAAGCATGTTTGAGCTGTCTTAACTGAAAGCAACTTGCAGTGACAAAGTTTAAAATAGATCAGTGCCATTTTTTTCAAGTAATGTTTTTTTTCTAAAGCATGTTTAAAAAAGCTACTTAAATGTCCTAATTGAACTAAGGCCAAATCCTGGCTTAATCTAAGCCATCTCTGTAAAACCAGGCCTATAAATAATATTATTTGAGCCACGCTTGAGGCCAAGCATGACAATTCTCTCATTATATTTATAAAGCCTTGTGAATTACACTTTATTTCAACAGTCCACTTTAGACATTCTACTAACTATAAGTAACTTTGCCAGCACATGTCAACTCTCATTAGAGTATTAATAGGTTAGGGTTAGTAGAATAAGTTGACATGTACTTGCAAAGTTATTTATAGTCAGTATGATGTCTGTTGGAGGAGCATTAAAATAAAATGTTAGCAGATATTAAGATGTCAGTCTGCTAATCCTCTAATCACTGCTAGTTGACATGTAGTTGCAAAGTTACTTATTGTTAGTAGAATGTCTAAAGTGGACTATCGAGTTTTATTCCCTTTTAGTTTTATCCCCTTATGTTTTTCCCAAATTTGTACGACACTGTTTGGTGAACAATATAGGTATTAAGCAAAATGTTGATGCTTCTGTTTTCCATAGAATGAAAGTGTATTATAGTGCAAAAGTAATTTAGACTGATGCTTTTTACTGTTATAGTGCTTTCAGATTGGCATAGCTGCAGTTGGTGAGCTGCAGTTTCGTGCTGTTTATGTTCTGTGTTTGTCTTTCTCTCTCTGCAGAACGACACGTGGAGTGAGCTGTACTCGTTTGCTGTGTTTAAAGCCATGAGTCACATGTTGTGTATTGGTTATGGTCGTCAAGCTCCGGAGAGTCTCTCTGATATCTGGCTGACGATGCTCAGCATGATTGTTGGTGCCACTTGCTATGCCGTCTTCATCGGACACGCTACGGCCCTCATCCAATCGCTGGACTCCTCACGACGCCAGTATCAGGAAAAGGTAAAGCAACTGTGCATGAAGCAGAAACAATTGACTAAAAAGCTACACCAGGTGACTTTTAGCCTTCTAGCGGTTTAAGCATAAAACTTATATGCATTGTTGTTTTTAAATAACGCTACAAAAATTTGGTAATGCTGACATTAGACGTTAGGAATGCTATTCATATCAGATGGAAACTATAACTTAGCAAGGCTATTTATGGGCAAATAGAGCAAAGAAGTAAGTAGTGTAGAGAATTAAATATTGTTTTGTGTCAATGCACGGCAAAAGTGATGCTATGTTGATTCATGTTTTACTACGGATATTGTCTCTTTCCCTTTTTGCTTGCAAAACTCTTTTCGGGTTCGATTTTCAGCTGTGGCTTCAAGCTACTTCAACTGCATATAGTAGTAGCCTGACCTTCTTTCCGTTATTTATGGATATGCTGTAAACATGCATGGAGGAATGACGAAAGCATTATGCAGTTTCCCAGGAAATCATCCCAACAATAATATCAATAATTATTATATGCGTACCATTGTGATTTGGGGTAAGGCAAAAACATGGGTTGATGGTTTTATGATGTACTAAATTATTAAAATTTTGTACATTTCAAACAAAAAAGGTTACATAGTTTACTGAATTTCAATTTGCATACTTCTCCACTTACTATATTGTGTACTTTGCTTTTATTGGTAATATACATCCTTTTGAGTATGTTGGCAGAATTGGGACACCAGTGTCATAAAATCGCATGTTGATAACACAGACTCCTTAATCACGACTGTTTGCTTGTGCATGTGAGTGCAACATCTGTCTAAATTCACTATTATTTAAAGGTAGGGTTGGCAATTGCGTAGAGGTTAGCATTAGCAAGTTAGCTTTGAAAGCATAAGATCCCAGCCTACAGAGCATCTACAAAGCCACGCCTCCTTTGAAACACATGAACGCACACAGCAGAGTCTGCAAAGCGTCACGAGAGACAGTGTTAAATTATCTTGTGTCTCAAACCACATAACACTGCAGTAATAATGAACATAACTTAAAGAGCGCTGACCTGCCACCTGACTGCTGCAGATTCATTTCAGCGTTGATAGTGTTGACATGTAAACACATAAATCCAAGTCTGAGGATGTGAACAGCTCCGGGTAGAACGTCACGGGTTGCCATCTCGTAATTACAGTTATGACATGGTGTGTGGACGCAGCATAAGCTCATTGTTTTGGTTCAGGAGGAACTGTAAAAGCTGCTGATGTTTATTTGTGGCAGTCGGTGACTGTTTGTCTACAGCTCCGCATAGCCTCATGGATCACGCTGATGAACTGTGATGTCTGGTACGCGGAGGTATGGAAATACATAGGTTGACAGGCAGGAAGGATATCAAACCAAATGCAATGATTGGTCCTGAGACTTCCACAGAAGATGTACGTTTTAATATTTAGAGCACTTCTATTATTGATTGCTATCAGGATGTGAAGAGAGTTTCAACCAGTATAACAAAAATTGCCTAGCCTACCTTTAACTTATAGACTCATACAGTTAAAAACCGCTGTGCTAGCTTTGGCCTCGCGAGCCTTGCTTTGTCAAAGTCCCTAGTAAACTGCAACAGAGGCATTCTCCTCCAAGGGGTTGTGGGTAAGGCTAGCCTAAAAAGCTAGCACGAATGCACAACTTGAAAAAGCAGTAGTCCGTTTTTAAAAATATTTCTATTTAGTTTTATTTTGCTAATTAAGTACTTGAGTACTTATTTTTCCAATTAGTTGCCAAGGCCTTTTCCTTGACCTCATAATGTTACTCCTCCTCATCCATTAAAACTCATTAAAGTCGCTATTGTTCCATCTGCCTGCGCAGCTAATGTTTGTGCAGCTGTTACGGTTTGTTTGTCACTGTTGCGTTGAGTCAGCAACTCTTCAGATGCTCTTGTGTTGATTGGATAATGACTGCTAATGCGACAGATAGTTGTCTTTCTGACTGTGTGTTTGTTTTCACTGCAGGCTCTATTAGCCGATGAGACCGCAGCTACAGCATCAGCTTATGTATTACCTACCGCAGTGCTGACTTGGTTGTGGCTGTCATATTTCTGTGCGTCGTGTTTGTAACAGTAGATTAGACTTGGCATGGCTTCAGTGTTCCTGCAATCGTTTACCAGCTCTGTTACCATGCAGAAAGATTGGCGGAGGCAACGGAGCACTCTGATTGGTCGCTTTGAAAAAGAGGGATTGCCTCCCGATCTGTTTAGCCAGTAATTTGAGGCGTGTATCCTCAAGTGGAGGACAGACGTCGAGAGACTCGTTGCGTATACGATTTATGTGCGTGTGCGTGCGCACAATATTACAGTGTCTCTCTGGATGAGCTAAAATTGATGAGGTAGCAGATTAGTGTCCTGCCAATGTCCTTGTGAAGTAGGTGTGTGTGGTGCGCTTTGTGCACTCTGTCCTTGAAAGTGCCGTAATGAAATGATGAGAACGAGGTAGGGAGAGAAACAGAAAGACAGACAGAGAGAAATAGGGGGTTGGGAATAGACCTGTAGGGGTCAGGGACGAGTGACCTGCTTCTCTGCGCTGTGTGATTCTCTCACTTTGGAAAATTCTCCCCTTGAAGTGCCTCTTCAGTTTTAAAGGGACAGTTCACCTAACAATGTTGTGGTTTTATTGTAGTGTCTTTTTGCTTTGAGCTGCAAAGGTGCCAAATATACACTGCCGTTATAAGTCTGTTATACATTTATTTGATCAAAAATACAGTAAAAACAGCACTATTGTGATATATTATTACAGTTTAAAATAAGTGTTTTCTATGTGAATACTTTTTAAAATGTAATTTATTCCTGTGATCAATATATATGTTTTGCTGCTCAAGAAACATTTCAGATTATTATCAATGTTCAAAACGGTTTTGCTGCTGCTTCATATTTTTTTGGAAACCATATTTCAAGATGGTTTGATGAAAAGAAAGTTCAAAAGAACAGCATTTATTTGAATGATAAATATTTTGTAACATTATAAATGTGTTTACTGTCACTTTCGATCAATTTAATACATCCATTACAGAATAAAAGTATTAATTTCCACACACACACACAAAAAATCTTTCTGACCCCAAAACCTTTGAACAGTGTATATTCATTATCCTGCTCATCCACATGTATCCAAAAAGGACAAAAATAAATAAGTGTAAGTTTTCAGAAGCCACACAGTATATGTGTGTGAGTAATAGGCTATTATTTAAAGGTCATGTTTCATTTTTTTCTACGCTACAAGACATTTTCTCACCCCCAACTTAATATGTAAATACAAGTCATTCATAGTTTTATTCAATATAGGTAGAAATTATACAGCAGTCTAATTTAAATTAGACACTATTAAATGTTCTGTGCATTACATGTTTTTGTTTATGAATGTTTGAACATCTTTCAGTTCTGGTTCACATTTGCACCTATTCAAACTGTTGACAGAATATGGTGTTGAGTACGATGTTTAGAAAACTTGCAATGTCAAGTTACATTTATTTCTACAGCGCTTTATTCAATACAGATTCAAAGCAGCTTCACAGTGATAAACAAGAATATAACAGTATTCATTAGTTACTGTATGCAGCGAACTCCATTCAACTAAAAAGCAGGCAGAGTCATTATTCAGAATCAGCTCAATTTAGTTCAGTGTTGCTTCAGTTTTGTTCAATAATAGTGCAAAGTTCGTCAAATAAAGCAATTAAGTTAAAGTAACTCTTGTTTTGTTCCACGGGGGGAAAAGCAGTTTGCATGAGAGTGAATATGTGATAAAAACGGCATGATTTTCATTTTTAGGCTGAGCTGTATCTTAAGGTGATCATTTATTATGTTCAGACTGTCTGCCGCTCCGCACCTGACCTGAATCGCTTATGTATTACAGAGATACAATCGCAGACGGCTTGACTCATCAAACAGCAAAAAAAAATCCGCTTTCAAGCAGGAAAAATGTATGCAGTCATGCAAAGCTGTGCTGTGATATGACGTGTATGAATGACTGTTGTCCCTCAGGACACCTCAAGTTCAGACGGTTGATGAACGAGCGGTGGGCTAGTTCTCTCTCTCCATTGATTGTCTAAGTCTTCGCCTCGGGTGTGTTTTGGACACAGACAGTCCTTTGAAATGTAATGCCGTGTGCTCATGCAAACGCATAACACACTCAGCAGTGCCTGAAGAGGAAATATGACACATATCTTTATGTCACTTACTGTATGTTACAGGGCTGTTTGCGTCATAGATGTGAGCTACCTCACATTCAGCTCAGCTATGTGCCGCTACTGTTTTTGCTCAGTATGTGTGTGTGTGTGTGTGTGTGTCTGTGCAATTGTGAGCATTGCTTATTTTTATCGCTGCTATAAAAGTGTGTTGACGGACGGAGTGCTAAATCTGGAAGGCTGGGAAGCGGTCTGGATACTAAAAGAGATTGACTGAGCCGGGCAGATTGGTAAAGGTAGAAGAAAGACGCTGTTCTGCCTTCTCGATGCAGTGGAGACATGAACAGCTTTCTTAAAATAAGATGCTTTTATCTGATTGGCTGATTAAGATTCGTTTGCAGTGGTTTTTTAGATTTGCAAATCCCAGAAAAAGAAGTTCTTAGTTGATATCTTCATGTTTTCTAACTTAAGAAAATGTATATATATATATATATTGTAGTCTCAAAATACACATTAGTCTCATCTTTTTTATCATACACTCTGAAAAATAAAGCTTCCAAAAGGTTTTTGCTGCAATGCCATTTTTGGTTCCCCAAATAACCTTTCAGTGAACAGTTCTTAAAATAACCATTTTTTCTTAGTGAAGAGCATTTAAAAAAAACCTTTTTGCACTAAAAAATATTTTTTGTGGAAATGAAAGTTTCCATGGATGTTAAAGGTTGTTCATGGAACCATCGATGCCAATTTAGAACCTTTGAGATGTTTTCTACTTAATGAGACATTTGTATATATGAAGAGTTCAGATGCAAAAGCCTCTAAGTGCCATCTGAAATTTTCTTCTAGAATGGTCATTTTTATCAAGCTCGTATATTTAAGTTCAGTAATTTCACTTAAATGATAATTAATAGGTAATTTTCATTGCCATTTAAGTGAAATTACTGAACTTAAATATATACGAGCCTGATAAAAACGACCATTCTAGAGGAAATTTTCAGATGGCACTTAGAGGCTTTTGCATCTGAACTCTTCATATATTAACTAATTTTTAAGGCGTACATTTTTAAATATGTTGTATTAGACAAAGAAACCTCATGATAATAGGCTGTACATAATCACATCCTGTCATTTTATAGAAAATATATGAGAATTTCTTAAGAATTTTTTTCAAGGGTTACACATTCTAATGAATATTTTATAATATAACTTACTTTTTTAAAGAAGATTTTCTGTGTTTGCCTTGTTCTAAAATGTGACTAAATCGTTACAATGTTGCATTTTCTCCTTGGTTTTGTTAAAAATGTGTTAATAAGTCACATGTGAGCAAAACTGTTCCCGTATTGGTTACCATTTATGTTCCAGTTTTGTTCATAGCCTCATGATTCACCATTATTTCTACAGCAGTTTGAGTGTCATTAAAGCATTTTCAGAGGTACAATACTTCTTTGTGTATCTTTCAGTTATGCTTTATGTTCATCTGTCACTTTTTATTTGTTAAGAGTTACACTCAAGTCAAGTCACCTTTATTTATATAGCGCTTTATACAATACAGATTGTTTCAAAGCAGCTTTACAGTGATTTACAGCTCAGTTCATTTCTCATACAACAGCGTCAGTGCTGTCAGATCAATAATATTGTTGAATATTAAGTTAACATTATCATTCAAATAGTTTTTTGGGCACATTCAATTAATTAAAAGTGACAGCAAAGACATTTATAATGTTACCAAAGATTTCTATTTCAAATAAATGCTGTTCTTTTGAACTTTCTATTCACTTTTCAACTTTTATAATAATCAGAAATGTTTCTTGAGCAGCAAATCATCATATTAAAATGATTTCTGAAGGATCATGTGACACTGAAGACTGGAGTAATGATGCTGAAATCAGCTTTGATCACAGGAATAAATTACATTTTAAAATATATTACGATAGAAAACAGATATTTTTAATAACATTTCACACTATGACTGTATTTTCTGTATTTTTTATTTATTTATTTAGATCTTATTTCAACATTGAATCTTTCTGACCCCATACATTTGATTGATAGTGAACTGTGATTTATGATTTCAAATTTCGATGCTCAGAGTTTTGTTTTGTGCACTAAGTAGCATTTAATGCTCAAGACATATAGTGTATCACAAAGTCTAAAAAGTCATATTTCATCTTTGTTTTCTATTCAGTCAGTCACAAACTAACGCTGTTGTGTGAGAGCTTGAATGAGTGTTTTCCACGCCGGGCTGTTTTTGTAATGTAAGCCATTTCAGATAAACCCCTAAACGGCAGGTGAAAACAAACACACTGTGTTTGTTGTCTTTGTGTGTCAGTCAGGTGGTCTGTTCCTGTCCAACTGATTGGCTCCTAGCCAGAATAAGCTGGTGTGTGTATTAGACGTTTGGTGATAATAATTAAGAGTCTGGTTATGCGACTCCAGGTTGTAGATCCCGCAGTGAAGCCGCTCTGGTGCTCGTAGGGGGTCTGGAATATTTTTCAGGAAATAACAAGTGGAGAATTTCAATTAGACCTAATGCCTCTTGCGCTGTTGTCATTCAGTGTGTGGTTTGATTGTGCGTTGAGCAGAAACACAGGCTCTCTCTCCTGCAGTCTTCTCGGGTTTCACTGAGCTTTCCTTACGGCCCGCTGATGCTCAGAACAGCCTGAGGAAACAGGCATGACAAATATCACCAGATCTCTGTCTTCTCTTTCTCTCGCTCCTTCTCTTTGTTGCTCAAACCTTCTGAAATCATTTGTCTCCTCCGTGCAGAACCTCCTAATATCTGTGATTCTTTCAGTACATCCCATAATACACCAGAGCCTCCGTCTGTCTCTCCCCAAAGACTGATGTCCATGTGTATGTGTGGATAAACATTGAGACTCTTTAATTAATGCAGTACTTCATCAGTTTTGTTCTCCCCGAGGATCTCTGGCCTTCAGGATGAAACTGAACAGAGATGTCAGGTTCAAAGCTGGTGTCTATGCATAATCTATTGAATTTATTATATATAGTATACCTGTATATTAGTGCTTTAAGTGCTTTGCGCAAAATTATCATACTTTTTAATTAGGCTTCCTGCAGTAACTTCACCATTATACATAAAATATAAGGGTAATCGACTACCGAATGTGGCAAGTATGTTTAGCAGATTGGTTTTGCTTTTAAATTTTGCTGTTTTGAGAAATGTACTAGCTGACATTGATCGCATGTTTGATTTTTAGGATTGTTTTAATCTGTATTTTGATTGTATAGGTTTATTGGTTCTTCTCACAGTACGTTCTTGTACAAGAAACCATGTTTTTTATGTAGTTGTTGAATAGGTCATCTGTATTTACTGCATGTAACTAACTACTATGGACACGGTACTATGGTATTTTGTATCGTGTAAAAACCATGGTACATGAGTTTCAATACTGTGGTGTTGCCTCTTTACTTTTAAAGTAAAGGCCTTGTGATTAGACCTTGTGTTTCCTATAGCTGTGACTTTATGTACACAGGGTAATTGATTACACGTCTTATAGATTATTGACAGATTTCTATGACAGATAGCTATCACAATATGACTGAATTGAGGTCTTAAAGGGTTAGTTCACCCAAAAATGAAACTTCTAGGGCTGACTTCTAATAGTCGAGGATTCGACGATTCGATTCGGAGAGGTCTGATTCGACTATGAACCTCATAGTCGAATAGCCTAACGTATTTTCCGCACTATAAGGCGCACTTAAAAGCCTTTAATTTTTTCAAAAAACGACAGTGCGCCTTATAATCCGGAGCGCCTTTATGGATCTGGCGCCATATGTTAATGTCTGTAAAACAACCGCTGACTTAACCCTTGTTTAAACTTTCGCCTGGCACCGGAGCGCGAGCCTCCGCTGACTGCGCGCGCAACTCCTCAAACAGACGAGGCATTTATACTTGACGCAACTGTTTTGTTTTAGACTGAACACCAGACCATACAACTGATTTAGACGCGCAAACTGGGTGCCGGTGTGATGATGAGATGTACTAATATCCGTCTGCTCGGGCAGATTCGGGTCAAAGTCGTGCATCTTCGGATGCGGAGGCGCGCGCGTTGTTAGCCGAATCTGCCCGAGCAGACGGATATTAGTTTTTTATTACCTTCGCGCCATAGCTTCGCGCTCAGGCGGACGCGTCGAGTATAAACAAGGTTTTACAGCTCAGCCACTTGTTTTTTCACATTTTTTTTGCAAGTGGTAGATCTTGATTTATATTTGGACTTTGGATGTGATCTTATGAAAAGGTTGGTGACCACTGCATAACGCAAACCCAGTCAAACGTTTGACTGCAGTATCTTCTATTCTATGCGCCTTATAATCCGGTGCGCCTTATAGTGCGGAAAATATACGGTACATGGGCGTCAGTTTGGTTTGAAATGTGCTGGGGACAGAGACGCATTCGCATTTTCAGAAGGGCTGGGTACAAAAAAATATTTTCCGCTTTCGCGCAGGTCATGTTTTGAAAGACGATGTCCTGTAGCTTACTAATGTAAATAAATAAAAATGTATTTTATTTTAAAAATGTATCACCATGTGTTTCTTTTAGTTTTTTTTAGCTCTTTTGTTTGAAATGGAAAAAATCTAGCTGCTATCTTAAAAAAAAAAAAAAAAAAAGGTTCGACTATCAGTCGACTACGGCAAAATCTAACGAATCAGATTCGACTATGAAAATCCTTAGTCGAAAACAGCCCTAGAAACTTCTGTCAGTAATTACTCTCCTTCATGTTGTTCCAACCGTGTAAGACCTTCGTTCATCTTCAGAACACAAATTAAGATATTTTTTATGAAATCTGAGAGCTGTCTCACTCCTCCATAGGCTTCTCTGTAATTTCATCTGCCAGCTCAGAAAAGTTAGTAAAGACATTGTTAAAATAGTCCAAGTGACTACAGTGGCTCAGTCTTAAGTTTATCACTATTGGCCAGCATATATGCATCACACACATGACCAGCGTCGGCCAATAGTGAGCCTACGTTCTGAAGTACAACCCAGAAGCGCTGCGCTGTTACACTACGTGAAGTCACTCAGAGAAACACAGAAGAAAATGAAGAGTTGAATAAAGTCGTTATTTTTGTTGTTTTTTTGCACACAAAAAGTATTCTCGTCGCTTGATAAACTTAAGGTTGAGTCACTTGGACTATTTTAACGACGTCTTTACTAACTTTTCTGGGATGGCAGATATCGATCACAAAGAAGCGTATGGAGGAGTGAGAAAGCTCTCAGATTTCAACCAAAATATGTTAATTTGTGTTCCGAAGATGAACGAAAGCCTTACGGGGTTGGAACAACATGAGGGAGAGCAATTACTGACAGAATTTTCATTTTTGGGTGAACTAACCCTTTAAAACCATATTCTAAAAGATGGTTTTGGTTCCTGAAAACTTAATGACTTTTTTTCTTGCTGAATAACAGTGATGGACTTTTCTGTGCGAGTTCAAACTCTGTCGAGCGGCTCGAGGGCAGGCTAGCTTTGGCTCGGCTCACTGTACCCGCAGGTAGAAATGTGCTTAGTACTGTAATGAGGTGATTTATTCTAGAATCAGAGTGGTGAATAATACATCTCTGATCCAAACCTGAAATTAGACTTCTTCATCTTTATTTTCAGCAAAAGGACACCAGGACTTCACAACATTGGAGAGTAGACACACACACACACACACACACACACACACACACACACACACACACACACACACACACACACACACACACACACACACACACACACACACACACACACAGAGCTCTCAGGTTTCCATTTATCTTAGACGTGGGGATTGAGGAGCCAGGGTTTTGTTTGCTTTTACCTAGACTGGAAAATCTTTAGTCAGGAATCAATATGGTGCCCCAGTGTTATAATACTGTCGTTTAGTCCATTTAGGCTGTTTTAAAACACTGAGGAGAATGTGTGTTTGGGCTTGGTAAAATTTGTTAATGTTTTTGAAAGAAGATTCTTATCCTCATCAAAGCTGCATTTATTTGATAAATATCAGTAATACAGTAAAACTGTAATATTGTGAAATATTGTTATAATTTAAAATAAATGTTTTCTATGTGAATATATTATAAATTGTAATTTATTCCTGTGATCAAAGCTGAATTTTCAGCATCATTACTCCAGTTTTCAGTGTCACATGATCCTTCAGAAATCATTCTAATATGCAAGTTGATCAAGAACCATTTATTTATTAATATAGGGATGCACCGAAATGTCGCCTTCTGATTTTCAACAGCAATTTTCAGTTTCGGGCCGAAATAGACATTTAATTAGTGCACAGTTTGAGTGTTGATTATTAATCAAGTTTGATTAATTAAAAACCCCTTACCTGGCAGGGATCACTGGTGATCCCAGATTATTTTAGTTCAAAATATGTTTGAGCTTATATATCTCAATATTAATAACAGTCTGGTTAATTTTGAGTCTTGAACTATAAACTCTCAAGGGTTGGCTTTCTAAATGTATGTGTGTTATGTTTCTATTCAGAATTACTTATGAGCAGTAACCTTTTTATTTTGGGCATTTCATGTATGCAGCACTTGCCAAAATTGGGGGTGATGAGGAAGGGGTTTTAATTAATTATTAATTTATGTTTTATTTTTTATTTTGGGCATCCTGAATTTTTGGGTTTGGTTTCGGTGCAGAATTTTTATTTTTCGGTGCATCGCTAATTATCAGTGTTGGAAACAGATGTGTTGCTTCATATTTGTTAGGACACAGGATTTTCAGGATTTATTGATGAATAGAAAGTTCAAAAGAACAGTGTTTATTTTAAATAGAAATCTTTTGTAACGTTATAAATGTCTGTTTTGTGACTTTTGATCAATTTAACGCATCCTTGAATTAAATTGATTTCTTAAAAAAAAAAAAAAATCATCTTACTTACCCCAAACTTTTGAACTGGTAAAATGTACATCTTGAATGCAATGTATGTCATTTTTTTATAAAAAAAATCTGTAAAATGCACATGTAATCTAAATGTTATCATTTATAATTAGCTTTAAATATAAATGTATAGCAGTAGAAGTCTATAGTATGAACTCGTTCCAGTAGTTAAGTAAATGTACACTACAATATAATGACATCCCATTCGTAATCCGTAGGGTTTAATATGGAGTTAGTCTACCCTTTGCCGCTACAACAGCTTCAACTCTTCTGGGAAGGCTTTCCACAAGGTTTAGGAGTGTGTTAATGGGCTCTAATTCATCCCAAAGGTGTTCTATTGGGTTGAGGTCAGGACTGTGCAGGCCAGTCAAGTTCCTCCACACCAAACTCACTCATCCATGTCCTTATGGACCTTGTTTTGTGCACTGGTACGCAGTCATGTTGGAACAGGAAGGGGCCATTCCCGAACTGTTCCCACAAAGTTAGGAGCATGAAATTGTCCAAAATGTCTTGGTATGCTGAAGCATTAAGAGTTCCTTTCACTGGAACTAAGGAGCCAAACCCAACCCCTGAAAAACAATCCCACACCATAATCCCTCCTCCACCAAACTTTACACTTGGCACAATACCGTTCTCCTGGCAACTGCCAAACCCAGACTCGTCCGTCGGATTGCCAGACAGAGAAACGTGATTCGTCACTCCAGAGAACACGTCTCCACTGCTCTAGAGTCCAGTGACGGCGTGCTTTACACCACTGCATCCCACGCTTTACGCCACTGATTACCACACTTTAAACCACTACATCCCACGCTTTACACCACTGCATCCCACGTTTTACACCACTGCATCCCACCCTTTACACCACTGCATCCCACGTTTTACACCACTGCATCTCACACTTTACACCACTGCATCCCACGCTTTACACCACTGCATCCCACGCTTTACACCACTGCATCCCACGCTTTACACCACTGCATCCCACGCTTTACACCACTGCATCCCACGCTTTACACCACTGCATCCCACGCTTTACACCACTGCATCTCACACTTTACACCACTGCATCTCACACTTTACACCACTGCATCCCACGCTTTACACCACTGCACCCGACGCTTTACACCACTGCACCCCACGCTTTACACCACTGCATCCCACGCTTTACACCACTGCACCCCACGCTTTACACCACTGCATCTCACACTTTACACCACTGCATCCCACGCTTTACACCACTGCACCCGACGCTTTACACCACTGCACCCCACGCTTTACACCACTGCATCCCACGCTTTACACCACTACATCCCACGCTTTACACCACTGCATCCCACCCTTTACACCACTGCATCCCACCCTTTACACCACTGCATCCGACGCTTTACACCACTGCATTCCACGCTTTACACCACTGCACCCCACTGCTTTACACCACTGCATCCCACGCTTTACACCACTGCATCCACCGCTTTACACCACTGCATCCAACGCTTTACACCACTGCATCCCACGCTTTACACCACTACATCCCACCCTTTACACCACTGCATCCCACGCTTTACACCACTGCATCCGACGCTTTACACCACTGCCTTCCACGCTTTACACCACTGCACCCCACTGCTTTACACCACTGCATCCCACGCTTTACACCACTGCATCCCACCCTTTACACCACTGCATCCCACCCTTTACACCACTGCATCCGACGCTTTACACCACTGCATTCCACGCTTTACACCACTGCATCCCACTGCTTTACACCACTGCATCCCACGCTTTACACCACTGCATCCACCGCTTTACACCACTGCATCCCACGCTTTACACCACTGCATCCCACGCTTTACACCACTGCATTCCACCCTTTACACCACTGCATCCACCGCTTTACACCACTGCATCCAACGCTTTACACCACTGCACCCCACGCTTTACACCACTACATCCCAAGCTTTACACCACTGCATCCCAAGCTTTACACCACTGCATCCAACGCTTTACACCACTGCACCCCACGCTTTACACCACTACATCCCACGCTTTACACCACTGCACCCCACGCTTTACACCACTACATCCCAAGCTTTACACCACTGCATCCAACGCTTTACACCACTGCACCCCACGCTTTAAACCACTGCATCCAACGCTTTACACCACTGCATCCCACGCTTTACACCACTGCATCCGACGCTTTACACCACTACATCCCAAGCTTTACACCACTGCACCCCACGCTTTACACCACTGCATCCCACCCTTTACACCACTTCATCCACCGCTTTACACCACTGCATCCCACGCTTTACACCACTGCACCCCACGCTTTACACCACTACATCCCAAGCTTTACACCACTGCATCCCAAGCTTTACACCACTGCATCCAACGCTTTACACCACTGCACCCCACGCTTTACACCACTGCATCCCAAGCTTTACACCACTGCACCCCACGCTTTACACCACTACATCCCACGCTTTACACCACTGCACCCCACGCTTTACACCACTGCACCCCACGCTTTACACCACTGCACCCGACGCTTTACACCACTGCATCCCACGCTTTACACCACTGCATCCCACGCTTTACACCACTGCATCCAACGCTTTACACCACTGCATCCCACGCTTTACACCACTGCATCCGACGCTTTACACCACTACATCCCACGCTTTACACCACTGCACCCCACGCTTTACACCACTACATCCCAAGCTTTACACCACTGCATCCAACGCTTTACACCACTGCATCCCACGCTTTACACCACTGCATCCAACGCTTTACACCACTGCACCCCACGCTTTAAACCACTGCATCCAACGCTTTACACCACTGCATCCCACGCTTTACACCACTGCATCCGACGCTTTACACCACTACATCCCACGCTTTACACCACTGCACCCCACGCTTTACACCACTACATCCCAAGCTTTACACCACTGCATCCAACGCTTTACACCACTGCACCCCACGCTTTACACCACTGCATCCAACGCTTTACACCACTGCACCCCACGCTTTACACCACTACATCCCAAGCTTTACACCACTGCATCCAACGCTTTACACCACTGCACCCCACGCTTTACACCACTGCATCCAACGCTTTACACCACTGCACCCCACGCTTTACACCACTACATCCCAAGCTTTACACCACTGCATCCAACGCTTTAAAGCACTTGTTGATGGAAGGCTTGGATGCAGCTGCTCAGCCATGGAAACCCATTCTATGAAGCTCTCTACGCACTGTTCTTGACCTTATCTGAAGGCCACATAAAGTTTGAATGTCTGTAGCTATTGACTCTGCAGAAAGTTGGAAACCTATCATGGGACCACGCTTGAATTCACTGAGCTCCTGAGAGCGACCCATTCTTTCACAGATGTTTGTAGAAGCAGTCTGCATGCCTAGGTGCTTGATTTTATACAACTGTGGCCATGGAACACCTGAATTCAATGATTTGGGGGGATGTCCCAATACTTTTGGCAATATAGTGTATCTAACAGAAAGAAATGGTTAGAAAAGTCTTAATGTCTGAAATTTGAGAGCAGAATTCCATATTACATTATTTCCGTATAACATCATTCTTGAGAAGTGTGAATATTATCGTTTTTCACGGCTTTATCTGCTGTAATGATTCTAATAGTGATCCTACACCAATTTTTTACAGTTGAAGTTGAACACACACACACACACACACACACACACACACACACACACACACACACACACACACACACACACACACACACTTCATCAGTGATAAAGCATTAACGTGTGTCCTAGTTTAGAGGGGAATCACCCGGTTAAACTCACTCTTAGAGATAAAGGTTCAGTGGGGTTCTATATAGAACCCTAGCAATCGTGACTCAATTTTATTGAACCCTTTCTAGGTTATTTATATGAAGCTGTTCTATAAATGCCACTCCTGACAGAATCCTTTAAGATTCTAATATAGAACCTTTTCTTCTAAAAGTGGAGTTACAGTTATCACAATTACTCTCGTCTCCTCTTCTGTTCTCCACTCCTCTCCTCATCTATTCTCCTCTCCTCTCATCTCCTCATCGATTCTACTTTCCTCTCCTCTCCTCTCTTTTCCTTTCCTATCTCCTCCTCTCCTCCCCCATCTCCTCTCCACCCCTCTCCTCATCTATTCTACTTTCCTCTCCTCTCTTTTCCTTTCCTATCTCCTCCTCTCCTCTCCTCCCCCATCTCCTCTCCTCATCTATTCTCCTCTCCTCTCATCTCCTCATCGATTCTCCTCTCCTCTCCTCTCCTCTCCTCTCCTCTCCTCTCCTCTCCTCTCCTCTCCTCTCCTCTCCTCTCCTCTCCTCTCCTCTCCTCTCCTCTCCTCTCCTCTCCTCTCCTCTCTTTTCCTTTCCTATCTCCTCCTCTCCTCTCCTCCCCCATCTCCTCTCCTCATCTATTCTCCTCTCCTCTCATCTCCTCATCGACTCTCCTCTCCTCTCCTCTCCTCTCCTCTCCTCTCCTCTCCTCTCCTCTCCTCTCCTCTCCTCTCCTCTCCTCTCCTCTCCTCTCCTCTCGGATGTTGTGTCTCTCTGTGCAGTGTGTGCATTTCTAGACATGCTCTCTGTTAGACACGCTCTAAATCTGCAGCGGTGCACTGAGTGTGTGTGACTGCTGCTGTCCGCCTGCTTCTGTTCCTCTGCAGGGACAGGACGGGGACCATCCTCTCACAGACAGAAATAGCACACAGATCATTCGCACAACTCAGGTTACTCAAGAGAACATGAAGCGTTCGAAAACACAAGAAGCTCCAACCCTCTTACACAAAAGACCATAGTATTGCCTTAAAAATAGACCACGGAAAAGCCTTCATTACACCATATATATTTTGGTCAGTACCATGATGGTAATACCGTGGTATTCTTTGAAGGTTCTTGCTATGCCTTTTCAATGCATGGTATATGAATATGACAAAAGGTTGTTTTTTAGTAAGACAACAAGCGCCACTATTACCATTTCTCATACTTGGCTCTGTGTACTGTGTTAATATGAAGTATTTTTTTCTGTATTGAATTTACAGAGGTGTTTTACCCATGTTTTGAATTACACATCACATTGTGTTGTGTTTTAGGGTTAACGAAAATATCCATAAACTATAATGTCCTGGCAGAAAATTACCAGTACCTTTTCTATTTTTCTATAGATTTTGTTTAAACCTGTGACACATTTAATATTATAAGAACCCCCCAAATGAACGGTGATGTTAGTATGAATAACATTAGCATTCATATACCTAGATTGAGAACAGTTGCATGTCCTTGCATGTCTTGACCTGTCCTTGTTGGTAACCTCTCACACTGATCGGTAAACGGCTCCATCAATGGCGACTCAGTTTTCATTCAATTTGCCTGTAAATGAGGCGAGAGAGGATGTAGTTTGACGTCACACAGGTCTATCATTCCATCTCTATCGCATTGCTTTCTTCTGACTCGGCCATTAAACACAATTGTCTTTATCGGTCCATCAGTGAACCACTTAGATCAACACTGCTGGCTCTTCAAATGAGGAAAGTGAGTGACATCTTCACCGTGAAGCGTCTGGATCAATGAAAGCCTAGGAAAAGCTGTTTGAGGGTATAGATCCACTTGGAGGCTGTTTGAAATAGTCTAAATGATGGACAAAGGAACGTTTTTCAAGACGTATATGACGCCCTGCAGTGCAATCCCTCATAATGACTCTGAAAAAGCAGCTTGAACTCCTGTTTTTGCTACTGTACCTTTAAGGGTTCTGAATGACCTCTGTTGTGATTGATGCTTTGATCTCTGGAAGTTCTAAAATTCTAAAATCTAGTACTTTGAACTCTTTCAAAAGATCAAGGGAAATTAGATATTTTTCATTTTTTTTCATGTGACCTCCGTTTAGAAACAATCTTTGAACACGGTTGACCCAGCGCTGCTGCTGAGAGATGCAGCCCACTTTCATGTTGGTATAAAGCTCAACACACAGGCAATTATTCTCACAAGTGGTTGAGGGAGCTTTACAGGTGTTACACAAACGCCTGCGTCAGCATGATGCTGCTGTGCAACAGGGAACACACACGACTGCAGTGCGAACGCCTCCGGTCTGACCTGCTTTCTTTGTTGTTTTGCGTAGATCATTACTGTTCTCATTCTGTCTCGGTAAAAAACACAGTTTGAGGGATGTTTGGCTCGGTAACTAATGATCTGAGGTTGGGATTCGGGGTCGTACGTTGCCTGAAGAACAAATACTGACTCTGTGGACCTGGATCTGAGCAAAAGAGTTTTTATGTTGACATGAGAGTTTCTTCAACGACCTGTTTGGACCTCATAAAAAGTAAATTTGTTTAAAACACTTTTCTGCACACTCTCACTAGTTTAATTCATTTTGTTTTCTAACAATGGATGTACGTTTATCTCAGGATGCTTTTTTCAGCACAATTTTTCTTTGGAAAAAAAAAAAACTTTTTTATGTTTAATTTGTTATCTCGAGCATTTCTGTGTTAGTATAATTGAGATACTTATAATTTGTATTAATATTTTAATTCTAAATTAGAGTTATAATAGTATAATATAATAATTTCCATTTTTATTCGGTTTTGTTTTTTAAAAATGTCTACATTAGTTTTATTCATTTTTTATCATCTTTATTATTAAGTATTACTTTTTATTTCAGTTTTATTTAGTTACTTTACTACATTCAATAAATGAAATTGAGCAATGTTGAAAGTAGTTTAAAGAAAGGTTTTTATATTTCATTTTATTTCAGTTAACATTTATTTCAAAGAACGAAAGTGTTTTTTATGTTTTTTATTTTAATAAACGATAATATCTCTGTTTTATTAGGAGCAACAGCTATTAAGGGACAGTTGTAATTTGTGTAAAAATGGTTAGGTTTGTCTCTATTTCACAATAGTTTATCTATTTCACTATTTTAGAATTGATTTATCGTCTTGATATAATCAATGTTAACATATTCAATCATTTAAAATGATAATTCATATAGCTATTGACCTGTTTTCTTGGGTGTAGCTTGACATTTGTGCATTTGATTGATGCTTTTATCCACTCAAGATAAATATTTTTTTTTTATTATTATTTTTTTTAAATGTTATTCAGACTTTACCAGTGTTAATTTAAGTGTATATTACTTTTGACTACTCTGTTTAAGATTACAGAGATCTGGACTTGTCAAAACACACAGTTCACAAAGCTTGATCATCAAGAGTGATGATCTTTATGAGTTGTCCTGTGATTTTCTTTGTCTTTGTTCTCTCCTGGCCTCGTTTCTCTTGAATAGGAGAGACTGTGATAGTGTCTGTTGTTGAATAGCATTACCTTGGCATGGCTTGTGTCTGTAAATGTTCTGTACTCCACAGGATGATGATTCTTCAGATGTTAACTCAGTTTGCTTGTGTTGAAGTCCTGTGAACTTGTGCCTTGCCTTTGAAATGCTCGTCTCACAATTGGCAGTCGTACTTTTTGTTTTGTTGAAGTTCAGAGATTGCTGACATGATGCTTCACATCAGTGCATTACTATAGCTGACAGAACTGATGCATCTTTTGGTTTCAATAAAAATCAACCCCTGGGTTATTTATTCTTTTTTCTCTCCGCAGTACAAACAAGTGGAGCAGTACATGTCCTTCCACAAACTTCCGTCAGATTTCCGACAGAAAATCCACGATTACTATGAGCACCGTTACCAGGGCAAGATGTTTGATGAAGAAAGCATCCTGGAGGAACTGAACGAGCCGCTCAGAGAGGTGAGCTTGTGTTTGGTTATCTGTGTGTTTGCAAAGGTCTGTCAATGTCTGTAAACATCTGTGAAAAAAAACTCCCAGAAGGCCCTGCAGTTGTCACAGAGCTTTCCGAAACAATAAAACCACGCTGAACGGGGAACAGCTTTCAAACTAATTTATGTCACAGTAAACAACTAAATCTCCTCTGTGAATGGCTTGCAGCTTTCACTGTAATGTTGTTTAAGAGAGCGTAACTAACATTGTGCTATTTGTGTATTGATGCTTAAGTTTGGATATGATCCTTTATGGCTGAATCGCACCATGAAATGTAAAATGTCATAAAAAAACAATATATATATATATATATATATATATATAGAATCAAATTTTCAGGATTGGTTTTGCCATTATTTGACATTACAAGCACATTTCCTTACAAATTCTTATTACCATATCTCTAATAATTTTGTAAAATGTTAAATTTAATATTTCCAATAGTGTAAAAATATATAATAACTTTTCTGATATAATATTTTTCTGATATTGGCATAAATTAAATTCAGCAAAACAAATACAAGGCAATAATATACTATATATACATCTCAATGCATATTATTATTATTATAAAAAAATATATATACAGTATATATATAATATATACAATATATATATTAAATATATATATATATATTTACAAATTCTCAATTCTGTATTAATTTTCTAACATTTTAAATTTGATATTTTAAGTATACTGAAAAATAGAAAAATGGAAATATAACTTCAATTCTTTTCTGATATTAGTGTAAATTCAATTCAGTAAAACAAATACTAGGCAATCATACACTATATTTTAATTTTCTCAATGCATATTAATATTATTATTATTATTATATTAATATACTATTTTTATAGTAATTAATAAATATATTATTTTTCAGTATACTTTATATATATATATAATTATAAAAACAATTATGTATACTGAAAAACTAAAATAATGTAAATATAATAACTTTACATTGTATTTTCTTATTTTAGCATAAATTAAATTCAGTACCACAAATACAGGGCTATTTCACCCATAAGTGTTATGTAAACACTGTGTATGTGAAATATGTGTTTATGTATTTCTCTCACCCTGCGGTCTTTCCGTCTGCTGTCAGGAAATCGTGAACTTCAACTGCCGTAAGCTGGTGGCCACTATGCCCCTGTTCGCCAACGCCGAACCCAACTTTGTGACAGCCATGCTGACGAAGCTCCGTTTCGAGGTCTTCCAGCCAGCCGATTACATCATCCGCGAGGGAACCATCGGCAAGAAGATGTACTTCATTCAACACGGCGTCGTGAACGTGATAACCAAAGGAACTGTTGGGCTGAAACTTTCTGACGGCTCCTACTTCGGAGGTACAATCCCACTCGTATTAACCTCGCAAATTAGATGGGAATTAAACCATCACTTCACGTAATTAAACTGCTCAAATCCTTATTGAACCTCATTACATTTTAAATAATTTAAGCCAGATATGGTGTGACCTCTTCCATTTTAGCACTTTTATCGTAATTATATTGATGTTAAATTAGTTGAACTTTAAAGGCAATCAAAATATTCTGCTCTGGCCTGACATTGATATTTAGATGTCAGTGGTGTCACTGTAATTTAAGCACTTTTTATTCTCTAGCCAGTTTTTCTAGTAACAATGTCACATTCTCAACCAGTTTTTCTTCTTCAAAATAATCATTCAACAAACTCTTTTTTATATATATATTTGATGGTGAAGTGTGTAATTTCTGCACTACCAAATGGAATTGCAAATGATAATTGCATAATTGCATTGCATCTCATTTAGGACACTGTATTTTCTTGTTAAAGAGGCAATATTATGTCCTAATATCTTGATTTTGTTTTTGGGCTCTACTTGGAACAGTAGAGCCCAAAAACGAACTTGGTTTTCATGCTTGAATGTTCAAAAAACACATTATTTTTTACATATTGTACATTGCTGCAGCTCCTCTCTTCCCATGCAGTCTGTCAGTAACGCTCTGTTTAGTTCCTGTCTCTATGAAGCCCCTCCTTCTAAAAAGCACAGTGTGCTCTGATTGGTCAGCTGGAGCAGTGTGTTGTGATTGGTCATGCGCTTCGAGTGTGTTTGGGAAATGCCCCGCCCCTTAAAGGTCCCGTTCTTCGTGATCCCATGTTTCAAACTTTAGTTAGTGTGTAATGTTGTTGTTAGAGTATAAATAATATCTGTAAAATTATAAAGCTCAAAGTTCAATGCCAAGCGAGATATTTTATTTAACAGAAGTCGCCTACATCGAACGGCCCGTTTGGACTATATCCCTCTACTTCCTTCTTTAATGACGTCACTAGAACAGTTTTTTGACTAACCTCCGCCCACAGGAATGCTCCCTCAACTCTACCGAAATTCGTTTATGTACTTGCGCACTTCTTATAACTTACTGTTTACTCAGCTCTTACGGTGATTTTCTGAAGTAAAACTGACGCTTCATCTTTTGTGTGATGTACAATAAACTTTATTAAACTCATCAGTATATGTTTGATCATCATTCAGACAGCAGACTTGTAGGCTATTAATAAATAATGGATACATACAAGCAGATGACAAATACGTTATAATAACCGTAATTAAACTACTAAAC
Organism: Scardinius erythrophthalmus; assembly: GCF_964197995.2. Classification (NCBI taxonomy): domain Eukaryota; kingdom Metazoa; phylum Chordata; class Actinopteri; order Cypriniformes; family Leuciscidae; genus Scardinius; species Scardinius erythrophthalmus. The sequence goes on from NC_138229.1 coordinate 4,213,433, forward strand.
TATACCTGTTCCATCTCTATACAGCACTCTGACTCTGTAGGCATTATTGTCCGACTCGAACTGAACACCGTTACTGAGAGTTTCTGATGTTATCATCATTCCGTGAGATGAAATTGTCCTGAGAGACTGAGCGCGAGCTCATGAAGCTCCGCCCCCTGTGTCGTCCAGCAGCAGCTCATTTGCATTTAAAGGGCACACACTAAAACAGCGCGTTTTTCTGAGCCCCAAAAAATGACAATTTAAACATGCTGTAAAAAATGATCTGTTGGGTATTTTGAGCTGAAACTTCACATACACACTCTGGGGACATCAGAGACTTATTTTACATCTTGTGAAAAGGGGCATAATACGGGACCTTTAATATAACTGTGAGATTCAACACACTACTAACTAACTCAACCAGGCCCCGCCCCTTTATTCTGCGCATTAATTATTTAAATGAGGAATATTGCGACGTGTTCGTTCCCAGAAGAAACTTAACACTACAATGGAGGTGTTTCAGGGAGTTCAGAAACAGTGACACTGATATAGAGAATAATCCCTCCGCTGGAGGGACTTTGTAACTTTGCAGATTTTTTTTTTAAGCTCAAACAGCAACATTACACACTAAAGAACATGTAAGAAAGAATAATAGGTCCTCTTTAAGTCTCTGAATCCTCTGTAAAGCAGAACTGCAGCAGAAGTCAGTTGAATTGTCATGGTTCTGAGCTGGTGGAGGGATCCAGACCCTGGGGAACCCAGAAGTGTGTGTGGTGAGATGTGATGTGCTCTGCTGAGGAGTGAAACACGATCGTTCTGCAGCCTTAAATCCGCATGAGTCAGTGGTTTTTTAGCTGCAGAGGACAGGAGGGTTTGGAAGAGGCTCTCGGCGCGTGACCTTGGAAAGGTCGAAGACAAACCGATGTCTTGCGCAGCCCGAGATAAAGAGAGAAGCCGTCTGATCATGTGGGCGTTGTGCAGAAGGATCAGTCTCAGTTCTTCCCAGAGGAAAACTGTATTGCTCTTTTCATAGCTTAATGGAGATCTCATTTCCGTTTCATTTAAGCATCAGACTTGTTGATGCTTCTCCTGAAATTCATTTGGGAGGGGGAAAAAAACAGACACAAACGAAATGAGACAATTAACACGCAGCGTAGAGCTATCAAATGGATGTGAAATTTCACTTCATGATCAAATACAAATAATTAATTATATTTTGAATAAAATATACAAGATTATTGTATTTGACATTATTTTTTAGAACAAGTAAGCACATTTCCCTCAAAATATATTGGCAAAGCATTTTAAATTTACACACACACGCACACACACACACACACACACACACACTACGCTATATTATTCTATAATAATAAGCTAATGCATTCATGTTAAGCATACATGTATTTTTTTATAAAAAAATTATTATATATAATTAAGTTTTTTAATGACCCAGAACTTTCTTGACAGTTTTCTTGTGATTCACACTTATTTTTTATGTAAATGCTTTGTATATGAAATATGTGTTATGTATTATAGAAATTATAGATCTATATAATGGATATGAAACGAATAGCAGCTTTAATGAGAATCATTTGAGCTCATATTGAGATCTGACTTTTGATTGCACACTTTAAAAAAAAAATTCTCCAAAGAAACAACTGAAAAGTAGATATTTCTTTGCATATCAAAGTCTCCATTTAATCTCATTGTTGTAGGATATTTTTCTTTATGGGTTAAAGTAGCGTTTGTGTATGTGAGTGTGGATTTAATCAAATTAAGGAACAAATTAGATGCAAATGAGGTTTTGTGTCCACAGGAGTGTTTGCGTCTGCACCGGTGTGTGTCTGTGTGTGTGTGTGTGTTCACTTTTATGTACCTGTGATTGTAGCTTTAATTTACTGCCTTTCGGTTTGATGAATGACCCCGCCCCGGATAAACGCTGCTGGAATGACGAAGTTCTCTAAAGTGAACCAAGGTTTCCAAGGTTGTGTATTGGATTTTCTGGATTGATTAGGAAAGCAGACAGGGAAATGGACCGAACACACAGAGGTCCCTGATGGATGGGTCAGGATTTAATACGCGGAATGACACAACATCTACGATGAATGATGTTTATGATCTTCTGAGGCTTATGGGTTATTTCTCTACCATCCTAAGGAACTAGTTGTGTTCCAATATCACATGAGCTAAATTTAATCCCAGAGAACATGTGTGTGTGTGTGTGTGATCTTCTAAATATAGACACAAAACAACCTTGAACATTCACCATGAAACAATGAAAATATGATGATTGTGGCTTAGATGTGTGACGTATGTGGGACTTTTTTTTACAATGAAAGTCATTGGAGTCAAGTGTTGTTTGGACCATAATTGTTCTTCAAAATGTCTTCTTTTGTGTCCACTGAAGAAAGTGAAACAGGTTTGCAGTGACCTAAGGGTTGAGTAAATTATGACCGAATTTCCCTTTAAAATGGGATTTGGGAATTAAATTTTTTTTGCACTGAAATAATTACACATTTAATTTTTAAGCCATGAGAGCTCAATAAAACGAGAATATATTCAGCACTTTATAATAAGCATTCAAATCACATACTTTCTGAATGAAGTCTGATAAAGTTTAATTACTTTCTGCAGCCATATATTTAAATTCATTCCCCGTTCAATGAAGGACTCTTCAGGGTTTCAGTTTTCGAGCAATTTAAAAACACTTGCCATTTAGAAAAGGTCTCAGAGTCACTCTCCCCTGATTAACACCACTATCAAGATGTTTTTTTAATTATTCTGGTACTCATGTCCTGTCCTTAAATCTTCAATGTGTGTGAGTTTGACCGTTTTCCTCTCTGTCAGAGATCTGTCTGCTGACGCGGGGTCGTCGTACGGCAAGCGTGCGAGCGGAGACCTACTGTCGCCTGTATTCTCTCTCCGTGGACAATTTTAATGAGGTATTGGAGGAGTATCCCATGATGAGGAGGGCCTTTGAGACAGTGGCCATCGACCGACTGGACCGCTTAGGTAAGCGAAACCAGAATCACCTTCTGAAGTTTCTCAAAGAACAATAATGTGAACATTTTAACGGCTAAAAGGATTATTCAGGGTTAAATACAGCTTAAGCTTTATGGGAAACATCTGTGTCGATTAGGACTTAATATTGACCTCTCAATAATGGTGGGCTTGTAAAAAAACGAACTGAAAACCTGTTAACAGTAATGCACTTGTCTTACATACTTCTAATGTAAATGTTTAAAAGCAGAACTTTTAAAGAATATACTTAAGTGTTAATTGAATATTTCTTCTGACACTTAATTGCATGTTATTTACAATTAAATCAAAATATATTATAGTTTGAATTTGTATGAAATGCAATTGAGTTGAATTAGTTGAACTAACCAACTGTAAGTAGGACTTAAGTACATCTTTATGTCTAATTTATATCTAATATCTAATCTTTATAGCTAATTTTCTTTATATCTGAAATATGTTTTAAGTGTGCTGCTGAACATTGCCAAGTATACTAAAATATGGTAAACTAAAATATGATTTAACATCATGTCTAAAACTTGTATATCATGTATTTCAGTCTTTTTTTAATTACACATTTGTAATGATGAAGTTGCGCTTTAGTACATTTAAAATACATAAACTTTAAGCAATGCAAAAGAATATTAAAACACAATTATTTAAAATATACTTTAAAGAAAAACTTTTAATTTGACATTGTTACATAGTGCACTTTTTAAAAGCTTGTTATGAAATATAGTCATGAAAATGTGCTCTCTTTAAGTACACTTAATTTCATTGCAGTTTTTTGTACAATCGCTAGGACACATTTCTCAATACCTAGTGGCCTAAACTGTGAATCATTTATCATTGCTTTGGCACAAAATGCAATCAGTGACCACATCTTTCAAATCACATGAATTAATTTCTCACTTGGACGGAAACAGTCAATGTACCTCCATGTACCTACTGGCCAGTTTGCATGTTTACCTACTTTTTTACATTTACATTCTTACATTCAGGACTTACATTCAAAACCTAACATAAAACATATATAAAGTAGTTCTAACATATTGAAATATAGTCCAAAACTAAAAAATTAAATACTATTAAAACAATTACATGTAGCTGAACAGTAATTATGATACAATAATACAAAATGTTCAATTAAATTAAATTCACATGTATTTGTATAGCGCTTTTCACAATACACATAGTTTCAAAGTAGCTTTAAAGAAAATGCATGAGTCCACATTACATTTTAGAGTGATCTGTTATCAGAGGAAACTGTCTAAGTTATGTATTTCAGAAATGTACACATACAAAATCACAGTTAGCTAATAATGCATTAATTTAAATAATTGAATAATTTAAGGCAGAAACAATGAGCTCATAATGAATACGTGTTTGTTAACAAATGATTATGACATTTAGAAAATAAATAAATTATAATCTCTCGTTACAGGAAAAAAGAATTCCATCCTAATGAACAAAGTGCAGCACGACTTAAACTCCGGCATCTTAAACAACCGTGAGAACGAGATGATTCAGGAGATCGTGAAGTACGACCGAGAGATGGTGAAGCTGATCGATCAGCAGCGCCCGCGTGCCATGTCCATGACGCCCTCCATCCCGCCGGGGATGTTTGCTCCGCCTGGCCAATCGCAGGGCAGCTCTGCCATCGCTACTCTTCAGCAAGCTGTAGCGATGAGCTTCTGTCCGCAGTTCGGTGGCCCTATGGTGGGTCCGAGCACCTTGCAGTCGCCCAGGATGGTCCGACGGTTCCAGGTTGTGCAAAGCCTTGCCAGCCCGGTTTCGGCTTCTCCTCAACAGTCTCTCCCGCCGCTTGGCGCGTTCGCCGCCGTTGCAATGGCCAGTCCGCCGGTGCAGAGTCCGCTAGCAGCGGCAGGCGGGCGAACTTTCCAGTACGGGAGTTGCCCGATGGGTGCGCGCTCCGGATCTCAATTGTCCCTCATCCAACAGCATGCTCCCAGTCCCACACGGCCCAAAGGATCCCAACCGTTGCACCAAACGGGCAGCTTGACCCAGGATGATAGAGCACTGTCTGCTTCACAACCCTCCCTGCCACAAGATGGCGCTCCACCCGTCGCGCCCAGCCCGCCACCGTCGACCCGCGTGTCCTCAACATCGATCGGCCCACCTCATCCCGCCGTCCCGGGGCCTTCCGGTGTCCGGAGCGCATTGCATCAGAGAATGGCGCTGCCACACCAGCCGTCCGCAGCCGTGGCTGGGAGTTACCCGTCCACAACGCCTCCTACAGGCACTCCCCCCGTAACGGGACCGGACTCGGCTATACGCAAGAAAGATTCCATAGTCAGCCTTCCCGAGACGGACTTCACAGCCAGATCCCGGCTCTCGTCCAACCTCTGACGAGGACTCTGAGACTCTTTGCAATACTTTTTTTGTGAGTCAAAGTTCGTTCTTTTTGCTCGAGCGCCGCGCTCGTAGGATGGCTTTTCATAGGAACCAAAGGGAGGGCGATCGGACAGACTTAAGGTGCGGTCACATTTACCATTGCTCTGGGGAATTTCAAGGGCGAAATTTATATTTATGCATCTAGCAGAGGCTTTTATCCAAAGCGACTTGCAAAAGAGAAACAAAAGCAATTTACCAATGTTCATAACATGCAATGCCAGGTTTAATTGACGACTAGATTAGGAAGCAAGGTCGAGAAGGGAAGTGCATTGGTTTGAGGGTGTGGGATGGTTAAGTGATTGCAGAAGAGATGTGTCTTCTGCTTATTGAAAGATGGTTTCAGCAGTTCGGGTTTGCAGCCAATTCCACCGGAGAGGAACAGAGAGGGTGAAGGTTTTGGAGAGAGTGAAGGAACAATGAGGCATCACTCATTTAATGCCCTTAGCTGGTAGGAGGGAGGGAGAATATACATGAAGAAATTGACTCATTCCAATAGGAAATCCATCATTTGACTAATTTTCATGTTGGCCACTTGAATTTACCACACTGGCCAACGGAAAGCTTCTTGGTCTGGAAGTGAGTTCTGTGTGAGCCGTGCTTTATTTTGCCCATGAAATATCACTAATGTGACCGCACCTTTACCGCTAATAGATTTAGCATGTCCTCTACATATAGATTCACAAGGTCGGATGCCTCGACTCCACCCGCTAGTGTAGCTAGTGCCGCCCCTGTACAGCTTCTGATGCCTCTTGATATATTTGTCTCTATCGTCCCGAGTGAAAGGGAGAAATCCTGTCGTGTGTTGGTGTTTTCCGTAGAGTTCATTCAATGCAATCGGGGCGACTAGAAAATCAGGGACTTGCAAGAGATGACAATGATGAAATGGGACGCTTTGTGAACGTGTTTTCCTTCTTTCTGTATAAGCTCTACTTGTAGCAATCTAATTAACTGTCTTTCACTTTGTTGTAAAATATCAATGAACAAAAAAAAAGTATTATGGACCGCTGGTCGATCTTATATCTTAATGTAAATAAGAAGGGGAAAAAAGGGAAGAAAAAAAAACAAGTGATAATAGAAAACACACAAATTGTATTTACTCGAAAACCAAAGTTGAGCTTGAACACAAGTTTTTGGTTGTGTCTGTGTCAACTGAGAAAAACAAGTCAAACTAGAACATCCTCTATTTAACTGCCTTGATTCCGAGTTTAGAAGCCATATACATGGTCTGTGTGTGCGTGCGTGTGTATTTGTGCACATATGCTTATTATTGCGTTTTATCGAACGGGAGTGTAAATGCTTGCGTTTTTACGTCGTTTCGTCAGGCGTGTCGATAAAGGCAATACTTCACTGCGTCGGGGTTGCACTGACAGTCGAGACTTGAATGCAATGGGTCTTTTGCAGAACTCGTTTAAATTAGCAGGCAAACCAAAATAATCACGCTGTTTTCTGTGATCTATGTTGATCTGTACATGCAATATAATTCTGCAATATCCTCGCCCTGCCTTTTATATGAAAGCTTCATATCGCGGCGTAAGCAATTTAATCTGCGTTATTCAGAGAATGTTTGAAACCTCATCTTTTAAGGCACTTGATAAGGTCGTGCAGATTTCGCAATACGTTATAAAATTTGTCTTTGTTTTCTAAAGTTTTGCGGTATTTGTCACAGTGGTTTGTTTCAGTGATGAAAACGGGTTTTGTAATGTTTCATGGTTCTTTATTTATTGATTTTTTTATTGCTGGGAAGGACAACAGTCACAATAAAATAAAATAAAAATAAAATAAGTCACAATTTTGAAAGTCAGTCAAAGCCAGAAATGTTGGTTGTTCCGGCGTAGACCTTAAAAAATTGTAATATTTACTTATAAATTTAATAATGAAAAAAATGAATATTATCTCTATAATGTAATAGTATTGTAAAATATAATATCTTCTATATCTATTCATTTATTCTATATTTTACCGCTTAACAGTGGCATTTTTATAACATTGCGTGTTCTCCCATTATTCTGATTTGCACAAATTACTGAGTATCTAAAACATGCTGCATATTAATGGCCTGTAAACGTAATACAAAGTTTGTGCGTGGGCTCAGTTTGCAGGTCTGTGAGCGCTGGCTGAATTGTGGATTTGTTGATCGCTTGCGAACATTGGGTTGATTTACGAACTTGTCTCTTTACAAGAATGTAGTTCGTTTGTGATCGTTTCATTGTCAACTGCTGCAGATTTTTCTCACTTGAACTTTGAACTTGTAAATATGACGCTGTAAATTATTTTATGTGCAAACCCGGGCAGTAACCTAGGAAAAAAGAAAAAAAAAATGATTTTAGAAAAACAAAAATGAGATTGGTGCATAATGGGTTTTGAATGTATGCCAAAAGGCATTAATGATGTGATCTGAATATTAACAACTGCCATGTAAATAGATCAGTAATAATTCATGCAAAATGGAAAGTGTGTGTATTTGCTGATTGTTTGTAGCGATCACGTCCTAAATACTTTAATCTGATACGTCTAGAATGCTTTTATTTTTCTAAGTCTTGTTTCTCTGACGGTGGCCCGAATGTGGATTATCGTAACGCAAAGCACACTGTGTCCCATTATCGCCCTCTGTAGGACAGGTATCACCACATTCCCAGGATGCACTGAATGACTTTTTGGGATTAAAACAGGCAGCTTAATCTATTAAAACAAAACAAGCAAACAAACAAACAGTTTATCAGCAAGATTCCCTGAAACAACAATGCATTGATTACTATCGATGGTCATTTTGTCTTTTGCAAGCCTGCATTTACACTGCTAACCAATTCTGATTTTGTCTCAGTGATATGCACAGATCGGATCATGTTGCATACATGTTTGTGCATGAACACAAACAGAACAGATCATATCTTCTACATCTGATTTGGGTCTCTTTCTAATGTGATTCTGGATCTATTATATATCTGGTTGAAATCTAAAATGGTCTGAAATCATCACTTGGTGCTTAGCTAAGGAATAGTTCACCCAGAAATGACACTTCTGGGATTTATTACTCATCCTCATTTCCTTCCAAACCCGTGAGACATTCGTTCATCTCCAGAACACAAATGAAGAGAGATTTCTGTCCCTCCATTCAAAAGGTTCATAAAGAGATCGTAAAATAAATCAATATGAATTGAGCGATTTAATCCAAGTCTTCTGAAGAGACAGAATAGATTTCATTTTGGCTTTTATCCACATATAACATATCACATATTTTGAAGGGTGAACGGGCTTTCAATGGAGGGACAGAAATCTTCATTTGTGCTCTGAAGATGAATGAACGTCTGATGGGTTTGGACCGTGATGAAGGTGAACTATTCACATAGAGTGAATGTAAACATCTGGGATCTGTGCATTAGGCTTTGCAGTGTAAATGCAGCACAGCACCGTGTCTACACTGGAAATGCATACATAAATTAGATCACCACATAACAGAAACATAATCACAAACTGGCTGTGATGTATTTGTCAAAAAATTCAATATATATTGATTTTTTAAGCATTTGGCAGATGTTTTTTTTTTTCAAAGAGGCTTAGATTGCTTTTAAGGTATACATTTGCTCAGTTCATGCATTCACTGGGAATTGAACCAATGACCTCGGTGTTGCAGAACGATGCTGTAACAGGAAATTAACTCTTTCCCCGCCAGCTTTTTTTTTTTTTTTTTTTTTATATAAAGTTGCCAGCCGCCGCCAGCATTTTTGATCATCTTCACAAATCTTCATGGCCCCCACAATATTTTGTTGTATGCATATCTGAACATGCAATATATATATATAAAACTTGTTATTCTAGCATCATGCATTCTTTTTTTATCAACAATGTGGGGTATGTTTTATAAAAAAAGCAAAAATTTTCACAAAAAGCTGAGAAAATCGCGTTTTTGTCAAAGACTTCGGACAGATGGGATTCAGACAATGATCAACACATAGCTGGAGTAGATCGAGTCCATCAACACCCTTAAAGCCTCACAGTCCTATAGCTCGTCCTGGGTCGGCGTTTCATTCGCTACACTCAGAAAAAAAGGTACAAAAGCTGTCACTGTGGCGTACACCTTTGTACCTAAAGAGTGCATATTAGTCCCTCAAAGGTACATATTGGTACCAAAAGTTTACATATTAGTTACAAAAGTGTACATATTAGTACCTAAATGGTACATTTTAGAACCTTTTTGAAGGGTACTGTCCCAGTGACAGCTTTTGTACCTTTTTATAACGTTAGGCAGTTTTGATTTATATGTCGTTGAAAATTTGATGATCGCATTATTTTTCATGTGCATTTAATGTTTCTGCTTCTTTTTCACCTGTGTTTTGATCAGCAGATTCAGTGCTCTTTCAGAAGATGTGTAATAGCGCCCCCTACCAGAAAATTCCGTCAATGGCGGGGAAAGAGTTAAATTTCCTTTCAAAACATTATTTCAGACAGAGGGGAAAATAAATAGTAAATGTGCAGCATGACAGAAACAGGTGAACTGAAGGCATTCGCGTCCGCTGTTGATTATAATGCCAGTGATTTGGTTTTGAGATGTAGCTTCGCGCTCGCTTCTGGTGTAGACCCGGTGTAAAAGCATCATTTCAATCAGTCCTAAAAAGCCCCAATAAAGCCAGCTAACCGAAACCTCCACACACATCTCCTGTAACATTAGAGTCTGATGGTATTAATCCGAGAAAGGAAGCTAGGAAGTGACAGTCCGTCGACCAGAAGGCTCAATGAAACTTTATCACAGGTTTGCAATGCAATCTCTCTTATTTGGTTTCTCAGTAAAGGCACATTCAGTGCTCGAATAAACCTTTCAGTTCTGCTAGGCCTTTATGTTCGTTCGCCCAAGGACTTTTGTCTCAAATGCAACATCCACAATAGTTGGTCGAAAACAATTGGTATGGCAGTGAATGTATGTGAATAACTGGACCGTTTTATTTACATATGTACACACATTTGCATATGTAATGGTTTTAGCCCTAATTAAGCTGCTGTCTGATTGTTTGAATGGAGATCGCAGCCAAACGTGAGTGTTTTAGCGTTGCTCTAGAGCAGACTCATATAGTACCCGTTCACGCTCACCGCAGGCCTCGTCTGCCACTGCTGTTAAGTCATCTGTGCGGAAAATGTGACAGTTTTATTCTGCTTTTCCAGCACGGAAAGGCTGGCAGATGCGAGGCAATCTTCCCTGCAAGCGCTTGAAGGACAGGCGGACAGATTGACTGAACATTCCTCCATATTTCCTGGCATCAAATGTAAATCAGGGTACTTTATGTTTCTGTTACGAGAAGTGTTTTTTGGGGTGGGGGGGGTTCTCTGTCTGTCTGTTTCTTTTATGTTTTGACAATGTGCTCCAATGCACAATGTACTGTAAATACCTAGTGCCTAGTATATCTAGTTTCCAAATAGTCTATTTTTAGTCGTTTGTGGCTCTATGAAAGACAAAATGCAAAGTTTGTGTCTTTTCTTTTTTTATAAAGGGAATGTTCACCCAAAAATGATTTGTTTAAAGCATCTTCACGCAGTTCTTTTCTGTACAAAGTTCATCATGTCCAAGTTTATCAAACTAAAAAAAAAAAAAACAAAAAAACACATAAAACAACTATATACTGCAAAAAAAAAAAATATATATATATCTTACTTAGTATTTTGTCTTGTTTTCCAGTGCAAATATCTGCGCATTCTTAAATCAATATGTTTGAGAAGCAAAATGACTTTAAGACATTTTAAAAAAAGAAAAAAAGTATCAAAATGAAGTGAGTTTGTTTAAAACAAAAAATAATATTTGCCAATCTGGTAAGAAAAACAAACTTAATTCTTGAATTTTGAACAAGACTTTGCTTCTTAAGTAAAATTATCTTGATTTAAGAATGTGCAGATATTTGTGCTGGAGAACAACAAAAGAAATGCTATTCTTAATTACTTAGTATTTTTGTCTTGTTTCCAGTCCAAATATCTATTATATCAAGAAGCATTTATAGAGAAGTAAAATTACATTATATCTTGTTTTCTGAAAAAAAAAAAAAAAAAAAAAATTAAGTGAGTTTTTGCTTAAAACAAGCAAAATTATCTGTCAATGGGTTAAGAGAAATAATAATCTAATAATAAATAATAATAATAATAATATATATATATATTTTTTTTTTCAGAAAACAAAATATAATTTCTTATGTCATTTTACTTCTCTATTAAATGCTTCTTGATATAATAATTTTTAGATATTCTGACTGGAAACAAGAAAAAAAAATACCAAGTAAGAAAAGCATTTTGTTTTTCAGAAGACAATAATCATTTTGTGCAGTGAATGACTGCATGTCTTCTAAAGTCATGCAGATTTTAATTTATGCTGTTATTTATGAATTAATAAACCCATTTTTTTGTCCTTTCTTTTTAAAGCTTGACAGAGGTTGATCTATGAACTGCCGCTGTATGAATAAGCTGAGTGAAGATTCTCCAAAATTTCTCCTTTTGTGCTCCATGGAAGAAAAAAACAACAACAATATACAGATTTGGAATGCCATAAGGGAAACTAAATAAACAGCATTTTTATTTTTGGGTGAATTAATCCTTTTAACCTTGCAATATGTGTACAGTAGCTGCTAATTAGTGTTAGTGAAACGAATAACCCAGCATAATCTCCTCGTGTGGGGAAACACGACTTGCACATTTCTGTTTGTCTGGAACCCTGAGCTGCATGTCTGTGTACGGGACACTGAGTGAGAACCATGTTTTGGATCTACCTTTACTTTAGCACAGCTCTGATAAGAGGTTCTGTGGGTTTTGCTGTTGCAGATCATAGACATCACAGCAGATTCATTGATGACGAGACTTTTTAGCACACAAAAAAGATTGTCTTATTAGTGATTCCGAGCACAATTGCACATATAAACAGCGAATGCAATAAGATGTTACAGTTTAATATCACAACTGTCAGAGTATAAAACTTCTGCCATCCTTCACTGCAAAAAAAAAAAAAAAGTTTTCTTGCATAGTATTTTTTTTAGTGTTGTTTTGTTTTAAAAATGTCTAAAATTCTTAAAACAAGATACAAGGAAACAATTATTTTTCTTATGGATTATATTTTTTCTTGTTTTAAGCAGAGACGCGCTTAATTTTTATACATTTTTCAGTAAACACATACATTTTGTTACTTAATTGTATTTTGATTTAAGAATGTTTAGATGTTTGTACAGGAAAACAGGAGAAAAATACTGAGTAAGAAACTCATATTGCAGAGTTGGGTTACTAATTTATCAATTTTTCAGTTTGAGGTAAACATGAAATTGCGTCCGCAATGGATTTTACTTCCATAATGCGACATATGAGTGCAACAGGTTATTGGGAATTGCTTGGGATGGTGAAAAGTTCAGTCCATGGACATGAAAAGTGAGTTTGGAGTGGATTATTATGAACTCTCTTGAAAACCGGAACATAAAGACTGAAGGTCAAGTTCACCTTCCAGAGCATCTCCACATATTTACTTTCAGATCTATTGCTGTAACTTTCCATATATTACCATTAACTACCATTGGCAAGATTTTACCTGCAACAGTTGCCTAAAACTACATCTATTTGTCTATTAGTTAACATTAATCTTTTAATGCCATTTTAATGCAAGATTTAAGACCGTTTTTACTTGGACTAACTTGCACTAAATAAGACCAGGATTGTGTATTAGGAAAGTAAATAGAGTCCATTTCATATTATACATTATGTTTGATTAAAAGTGACAAGTCGCAAAAATGCAGACACTTTAGACTATTTGAAAGGTCTAAATTGCTCTTATTAAAGTGCGTTCAGATGTGAGAATTCACTGCTTGTTTTGTGTGATGTGAACACAGCTCTGTTCAGATACATGATTTTATATGTAAAGCCAGATGACGGTTTATATTAATGCGGAAGCTTCCAACTGTGTCCAAGTGTTAACGTAGCATCAAAAAGTGTTTTAACAAGAACACACAGACTTTGATGGTGCATACATCCGTAGTATCATGACTTCTCAAAGCGTTCTCAATCTGTCTTTAGTACCACGTGTCTCTCTTTCCATCCGCTGTCGTTTCCCATGCAAGCCATCCAATTAAACGTGGTTCAATGAAACGTCAGATTAGGCTGGTGTGGACTAAATGGATCCGGATTTGTGTCTATTTCTGCTGACCCAAACCCAGCGAAAGCTCTGATGTGGATAATGCTGCTGTGTCCTCTGCCTGGTATTCATTTCGGCTGCAATAGCTGTATATACTAATATTTGTTTGTGTGTGTATACGTGCGAATCACAAGATGATAAAAGGCTGTGACTCGATTAAATATATATTAGGGCTGTCAAATTGATTAATCGCATCTAACATAAAAGTTTGTTTATATAATTGTGGTCAGAATTAATGGCACCCCTGGTAAATATGATCAAAAATGGCTGTAAAAAATAAATCTGCATTGTTTATCCTTTTGATCTTTCATTCAAAAAATGTGCAAAAATCGAACCTTTCATTGATGTAAAGGAAATCACATTATGAAATAAATGTTTACGTTGGCCACAATTATTGGCACCCCTAGAGTTTTTACGAGTAAAATATCTCTGAAGTATATTCCCATTAATATTTACCCTTTTTTAGCACACCAGGGTGACTAGGAACATGAAATTATCCAGCCATGACTTTGTGTTTCACAGGAGTTTAAATATGAGGAAACACAAAGGCCAAATTCTCTGAATCATCCATCACAATGAGTAAAACCAAAGAATATAGTTCTGATGTGCAGCAAAAGATTGTTGAGTTTCACAAAACAGAAAGTGGCTGTAAGAAAATATCTAAAGAATTGAAAATCCCCATTTTGAGCATCAGGGCAATAATTAAGAAGTTATGATCAACTAAAGATGTTACGAATCTGCCAGGAAGAGGACGTGTGTCTTGTCTTAATGGACGACGAGGAGGAGAGTTTGAGTGGCCAAAGACTCTCCAAGATGGAGAATTGCAGAGATTAGTTGAGTCTTGGGGTCAGAAAGCCTAAAAAATTATATCGAAAAACCCCAACATCCCCACATGTTGTTTGGGAGGGTTTCAAGAAAAATCCTCCTCGCTCCTCTAAAAATAAACTCAAGCATATTCAGTTGTCAGACACGACTGGATCTTCAGACGGCACAGGGTTCTGTGGTCAGATGAAACTATAAAAAGAGCTTTTTGCCAGCAAACACACTAGATGGGTTTGATGCACACTAGGATAAAAAGTACCCCATGTGTGCAATTTAATATACCGTTGGATCTTTAATGTTGTGGGCATATTTTTCTGCTGGAGGTCCTGGACTTCTTATTCAGATACATGGCATTGTGGATTCTATCAAATATCAACAGATAAAAAAACAAAACCTAAAGCCTTCTGCTAGAAATCTTATAATGGGCCGTGGTTGGATCTTCCATCAGGACAACGATCCAAAACAAACATCAAAATCAACACAAAAATGTGTTAGGGAGCACAAAATGAAGCTTCTGCCATGAGCGTCCCAGTCCCCTGACCTGATGAGTGGGCTGAACTGAAGAGAAGAAGCACAAACATGGATCTGGGAATCTGAAGGATCTGGAGAGGTTCTGTATGGAGGAATGGTCTCTGATCTCTGGAGATTGCAAAAAGTATTTAATAAAAGGGTGCCAACAATTGTGGCCAATGCGTTTTGGAGAATAACATTTATTTCATAATGTGATTTCCCCCCCCACTTTCAATTCTTTGACTTCAATGAAAGGTTAGATTTATAATACATTTTTTGAATGAAAGATCAAAAGGATAAACAATGCAGATTTATTTTTTTACAGCCATTTTTGATCATATTTACCAGGGGTGCCATTAACTCTGACCGCCACTGTATATATACAGTATATATATATATATATATATATATATATATATATATATATATATATATATATATATATATATATATATATATATATATATATACAGTGCTATGCATAAGTTTAGACACCCATACTAAAGTTGACTAAAAAGAGGAATAAAAAATCATCTTTTGGAAACTGAACTTAATGCCTTAATTAAAAAAATTAGGAAAAATCCAACCTTTAAGGACACCAATTTTCTTTGTGAATGAATAATGTATCGTAAATAAATAAATGTTCTTCCTTAAAATACATGGTGCATAAGTTTGGACACCCCTATGTTAAATTCCCATAGAGCCAGGCAGATTTTTATTTTTAAGTATTTTTTATTATTATTTTTTTAGGATACTATGCATCCTGATAAAGTTCCCTTGGCCTTTGGAATTAAAATAGCCCCACATCATCACATAGCCTTCACCATACCTAGAGATTGGCATGGTTTTATTTCAGTTAGCCTAAAAGCTAGTTTGATTTGCATTGAGAGATGATCTTATGGAAAGTACCCAATGCCAATCTCTAGGTATGGTGAAGGCTATGTGATGATGTGGGGCTATTTTAATTCCAAAGGCCAAGGGAACTTTATCAGGATGCAGAGTATCCTAAAAAAATAATAAAAAAAAATACTTAAAAATAAAAATCTGCCTGCCTCTATGGGAATTTAACATAGGGGTGTCCAAACTTATGCACCCTGTATTTTAAGAAAGAACATTTATTTATTTACGATACATTGTTCATTCACAAAGAAAATTGGTGTCCTTAAAGGTTGGATTTTTCCTAATTTTTTTAATTAAGGCATTAAGTTCAATTTCCAAAAGTGATTTTTTATTCCTCTTTTTAGTCAACTTTAGCATGGGTGTCTAAACTTATGCATAGCACTGTATATATATATATATATATATATATATATATATATATATATATATATATATATATATATATATATATATATATATATATATATATATATATATATGATGTACACACTTATATATTATATAAACACAAACAAGATTTGAACACACTTTATATATATATATATATGTGTGTGTGTGTATGTATTTATTTTATTTTTTTATTATTGTCACAGCCTTTAACCATATTGTGATTTGCATATATTAAATAAAGGATGCTTCAAATTGATAATATTTAATATTTATGTAATTAAATCACAGTTTTACCATATTGCAATTCGGATTGTAATTTGGTTCATTATTAATTGTGCAATCGAACAGCGTGGTATTATTTTCACTTTTTGCATGGTATATTCCAATGGTAAAACCATGATACTGTTTTGTAAGCGATGAGTCTCGCTTTGCTGCTGATAATGTGTAGTATTTTTGAGCGAGAATGTGTGTTCTCTGAGCTTTAATCACTGCATGCACTGTGCGTGTGTGTGTGTGTGTGTGTGTGTGTGTGATTCCCTCTGTATGCACTCTCACTCACTCCATAGTGCAGATATTAGTCAGCCATCCCCATTGAAGGTCACACGAGGTGCACTGGGCTCGAGCGCTTCTGGTCCAGTTGGCAGCATGATGAGTCCCTGGCACCCTCTCCGTCACTGTGTGTGTGTGTGTGTGTGTGCGTGTGTGTTTGTTTTCCTGCGGCAGACCCATCCCTCTCGCTATTAAACCATAATGACTCGCGTAACGCTGCTCGCGTCATTCAGAGGGCCTTGTTCTGATAGCTCCCCATAGTTTCTCTGCTTTCCTAACAGGACTAGAGGGAGAAAACAAAAGCGCTCCTACAGAAGCCCAACATCATAATCTGCTCGTGGTTTACGACCTGTGGTGGTGTCGTGCCAAATCCCACCTCTCGTGAAAACACGGCCCCTGTTGAAGCGCTTACGGCAGCTGTTTGTGTCTGATCATGTAAATACAGTCATTTTTAATACCCCACACAAAAATATGTTTCCTTCCTTCCAAAATGGATTTCAAACAGAGGCTAAATACAGTAGTCAACATTTGAAGTGGATCAAAACCTTTCATCACAGTTATACATGAATTTTTATTGAATTATTTTATTTAATTATTAATTTATACATGAATTATTATCCTATATCGCAAAAAAAAAAAAAATCCAGTCCAAAATAAATTTCAAATAGATGCTAAATACATGTTGGCGACAGCACCGCTTAATGAAATATTATTTTCAATTGTATAAATATTCAAATGCAATTTTTTTGTTTGTTTTCTTTTACTATGCTTATAATAATAGCAATTGGATCAACTTGAATTAAATCGTTATATGATTTGAAGAAGAAAATAAATACTGCAAACATTCTCTTTCCAGATTTTTCCAGATTCTCTTTCTTTCTTGGAGTTGTATGTGTGCATACTGATTTAAAAGATCAATTTGTGTATTTTAATGGTTAAGACTACAACAATCTATATTTTAGGCTTTTATTTTCTCGAATTAGGCACCGGATATTAAACCCAAAGAAGTAAATTAGGGGTCCAGGGAGACAGAATTTGACAAACACAAGATAAGCCGGATTGCTTGTGTTATTTTATTGGCCCTGTAGATCAGAGAAGGACGTGTGTTGTGTTGAGAGTGATACTATGAAAACTAATGTCCACAGGGATTCTGCAGCTGATGTCTATGACTGCAACACGTAAAGTCTCCTGCTAATGAATATAACCCTTTTACAGTAATCTGATACATCAGTGACGATGTTGTTGAAGCGTTCCTTACAAATATTGACTTGTTGTGCAATAAAAGATAACATTGGCATACAAAATGACACTGTTTTTTGTTGTTTTCGTTTGAGTCCTGTCATGTTTTTTTCCCCCCAAGTCAAACTACTGTATAATTTGGTGCATTTACACCATCAACCAATTTTTTAATATATCGTTGTATGTGTAAATAGGTTTTTGCATGCAATTTGGGTCTCTTTCTTATATGGTTCTAAATAAGATCTGTATCTGATATTTGACATGCATTTAAACACCCTTGATCCTCTTGATTGGGATATATACTGTATACATATGTTAAACTATTTTTATTGATACTTTAGGTACTCGCATTATTTTTTTTCTCCTGACAATGTCACAAAATCTAATGTCACAGCACTTATGATGAATGGCTACGTTATTTTTAATTTTGTCATTTCATCTGAATATCAGTATTGTGAGATTTAGTCAGCTGAAACAGTTTCGAGGATCATTTATGGCATTGTATTATGTTGAATATAATTTTTTGTGTGTGTGTGTGTGTCTGTTTGTTAATGAGGGATTTGTGGACACATCAATGTTTTTAGATTTGTGGAGTAAAGTTTTATAGTTTTATTTTGAAGTAAAAAGATAATATGAGACCCTTGGGGTAAAATGAGCCACCATAAATGGCACAGAAGGCCCCAAGTAGCATGTTATTAGTTGTGATATTATTGTTTTTTTTTTTTCAACTGAATACTTTTTGTAATAATGGAGTTATTGTTCAGTATTTCCATGAATTACATTCCAGATATCTTCAATTTCATTAAAACCTATAGGTAAGTTGAGTGAAATCATTCAGTTTGCATTCATAGTGTTGCTATTATGACGTATCTTGCCTGATCATAAGTCATAGAATCATAGAATAATTTTACCTTTCAGATAAATCTCTTTTATTGGGATTCTGTCATCAGTTATCCACTTATTATCAACTAAATTGTCAAAATAAAATGTTAAGTATTTAGTGTGTGTGTATACATATATATATATATACCCAGACAGCAATATAGTGTCGGTCCAGATCCAGGCCACATCTGGACAGATGTGGGCCGGATCTGGGCTGACAATATGTTGCTGGGTATATATATACATATAAATGTCATTAATGTAAAATACTATATCAACTACTGTATTTAAAAAAAATTAGTTGATAATAATTACTATATATATTATACCCCTCTTTTAATATTTGACATTTTCTGCTACAACAACTAAATTAGCAAATGTTACATCTATGTTATTATCTATTAGCAAACTTATATCTAAATATGTTACAATTGAAAAGAAAATCCATTGACATTGATCTGGCCTCGTCTGTCATCTTGGGTGTTTTTTGTCATGGAGAAAACCACATTTGTTGCCTGACACGAAGTAACAGAAGATTCCCAAACCATCTAAGATTGTGTGAGGAGCGCTCCTACCCAGCAAGCAAAAGCCGTCATTTCACCACCGTCTAGGTTAACTATAGACCCTATATAGTCCGGCTATGAGTAACCCAATTTATAGCCAAAATAACCTTGAGTTTGGTTACATGTTACGAGATACGAGATGTGTGATATTCCATCATGTAAGCAAAGGTGTTTGTTCATTTCTTCACTCATTTAATTTCTTTATCTAATTGATGACTAGTCTATTCTCGGGCGATAGTTTACACGTCTAGTACATTTTCACTGACAGCCCAAATTTGGCCTTGTTTTAGCCTAGATGCCTGGGCTGTGTTTGGGTGGCTATTAGACGTAAATGTAAAATTGCTTGCTGGGAATGATGTCTCAGAAGGCTGCTTACGTAGGCATCTTGTGGGATGTGGTACAGAGCCTCTCTCTCTCTGTAGACGGTGGCTGTGCTGCATCAGTGATGAGGTGTCTGTGTCTCAAACGCCTCACAAAGCGGAGTGTGTCAATGCCGAGGTCAGCCCAAGGACTCATCCCACTAGTGTGGACACACACACACTGATATCACACTGATACACACATATGCAGGATAGCTCTATTAGTGGTCCTGTTAAACCGTGTGTGACGCTCGGGGCCATGTTACTCATGCAGATTCATGTAGCTGGGAAAACTAGGCCAATATTTACATCTTATTGGACAGCATGATGAATTAGAGATTTTGAGGTTTATCACGCTGATAAACAAGGGCTAATTTATTGGTTAGGATTTACAGAATCACTCTCAAGGAAAACAACTCTCTCAGTCCCTATCTCTCTCTCTCTCTCTCTCTCTCTCTTTTCTGGTTGTTTTCATCGTATCCTGTTGGCCTATTTCCATAAATCAGCTAACTTTTCCACTTTTGTTTGTTTTCTTTTTTTTTTTTTTTTACTCCTTACATAATCTTTTTGATAAATAATGAAAAGATCTTCCAGAATCCAGGCAGAGAGATTCACAGATGTTCTGCTCTGGCTGTCTCAGGCTCATTCATCACTCGGCCGAGTCCAGCCTAATTCTTAATGTCAAAATTAGCATTTCATCACTTAGCCCTGAAATAATGGAAGAAGTGGAGAGGACGGGCAGAAGACAAAGAGGACGTGACAAGGGGAATTGAATCATCAGCGGTGTTGAGGAACTGCAGTCGTACAACAAAGAACACTAGTGTACTGCATACTGCACTTTATACTGTATACTAATTAATATTTTAGTATGTTAAACTGTGCACAGTATCTCTTAGGAAAAAAAAAAGGTCTGTATAGAAGCTGAAAGCGATCTGTTATGCACTGTTATGGATCATTTTGTGGATTATTTTTAATTAATTTATTAGTTTTAACAAATTATTTTAATAAAATATTATGAATTAAACAGCTCGTAAATATACTTTATCGCTAGAAAAATTGAAATCTATTAAACCTGAAAGTATTGTGCAACCATTTAAGACTTTTCTTCTTAAAATGAACCTTTTTGGCATAAAGGGTTCTTTAAAAGTGAGTCAAGACTAGAGTTCTATACAGAACCTTTTATTTTCAGAGTGATGCAATGATAAACGTTTTATACAGTACTATGCTACGTTTTGTCACATGGAAGTTAGTTATATTGTATTTTTTGTTTCTTTAACCAAATATATATATATATATATATATAAACAAATATTTGACTATTTTCAAACAGGTTTCCCAAATTCGGACCATAAAAACAACCTGGCTATGTTTGGAATTGGGTAGTTTCTACATTGTAGTCACATTCAGTGACCTCATCATGATGCAAGTAAGTGGCTTCCATTAATTTGCTTTTTATTTAATTTATTATTAGCAGCTTAGAGATCCTCTAAAATCTATTATTTTGCCTTATGGAAAGTCATATGGATTTGGAACAACATATACGGGTGAGTAGGCCTATATAATGAAGAGTTATTTTTGGTGAACTGACACTAATGTGACATGTGACCATTGCTGGAATTTGGGGGGGGGGGGGGGTCATGAAATATTAAATCTAAATTGCTTAAATAATACAATAACAATAGACTTTCGCCTTTTTTAATGTTCAACAGTTTAAGATGCAGAGCTTTTGTTCCCAGTCGCTTTTGATAATAGCGTCTGCTAAATGGATAAATGTAAAATGTTATTGTTGTTTTTGGATCTTAACAGCTCATGGTCACTTTAAATATTTGTTGCATGGAAAGGAGCAGTTTAGAGACTCTCTAAAATCTATAATTTTGCTTTATGGAAAGTCATGTGGATTTGAAACAACATGAATGGGTGAGTAAATAATGAAAAGTCATTATTGGTGAACTGTCACTTTAAGACAATTGCTGGGATGCTTATTTTGTTTGGTTCATGAAATATTAAATCTGAATTGTTTGAATAATACATCAACTCTTTTTTTTAAGTTGAAGAGTTTAAGATGCCGACACAGAGCATTATAAATTCCTCTTCCTAATGCAGGTCATAATGCAGAAAGCTGGGTCCAAATGTGTGAAATAAAGCTCAGTCCAGAATTTCTGGGTCATTACTCCACGCTCAAACAAGCAGAACACCGTAGTAATGCATTACCGTAATCAAAACAACATAATTCACCACAAGTGCTCCAATTCATTATAGAGTGGACGGCCAAATGGAGGCCACATTTCCAAAGATTACATCTTCATCTCATCTACTGTGTGGAGGCTCTGCCAGCGGTCAGCTTTATTCAGCACGTGGAGGGTGTTTATGGTAATTATCCTCATTGGCAACACTCACTGTTTCTAGAAATATACTTTAGTACAGAAA
This sequence comes from Scardinius erythrophthalmus, assembly GCF_964197995.2. Classification (NCBI taxonomy): domain Eukaryota; kingdom Metazoa; phylum Chordata; class Actinopteri; order Cypriniformes; family Leuciscidae; genus Scardinius; species Scardinius erythrophthalmus. Next base: position 4,235,632 of record NC_138229.1, read on the forward strand.
GAGGGAACATGTGTAAGGTGCTTTGTCAGCAGCAAGCTCCAGCCGGCAGGGAGAGACGATAAATGCTTGTCCTCCCTGAGGAGCCGTTCAGACACTATTCCACAACAGTAATACCTGTATTCAGCTTGAACAGACAAATATATCAGTGCCAATTACTTAAAGGGATAGTTCACCCAAAAATGAAAATTCTGTCATTAATTACTCACCATCATGCAGTACCAAACCCGTAAGACTTTCATTCATCTTCAGAACACAAATGAAGATCTTTTTGATGAAATCTGAGGATTTCTGTCCCTCCATTGACAGCTACACGACTACCACTTTGACGCTTCGAAAAGTTAATAAAGAGATCGTAAAACTAATCCAAATGAATTGAGCGGTTGAGTATACATTTTCTGAAGAGACATGCTTGCTTTATATGATGCAACAGATTGAATTTAGGCTTTTATTCACATATTAACATTGATCAGCGAACATAAACTGAAGCGCAACCGAACTTGCTTGACACGCGAGAACAAACCTCTTTCAGAAGCTCAAACGTGCTGCGAAACACCAGAATGAACCTCATTGGTTCTTGCTAAAGCTCAAACGTGCTGCGAAACACTAGAACGAACCTGATTGGCTCTTGCTGAAGCTCAAACGTGCTGCATAATACCAAAATTAACCTGATTGGTTCTTGCTGAAGCTCAAACGTGCTGCGTAACACGAGAATGAACCTGATTGGCTCTTGCTGAAGCTCAAACGTACTGCGTAACACCAGAATGAACCTGATTGGTTCTTGCTGAAGCTCAAACGTGCTGCGTAACACCAGAATGAACCTCATTGGTTCTTGCTAAAGCTCAAATGTAATGCGTAACACGAGAATGAACCTCATTGGTTCTTGCTGAAGCTCAAACGTGCTGCGTAACATGAGAATGAACCCGACTGGTTCTTGCACATCAAGCAAACATGCTTGAGCTTCTGTTTACCATAACTGATGTGTGAGTTGATGAATGTTTATATGTAAATAAAAGCTTATATTCAGTCTGTTCATCATATAAAGCGATCGTGTCTCTTCAGAAAATTTAGACTAAGCCGCTCAATTCATATGGATTAGACTTACGATCTCTTTATGAACTTTTTGAAGCGTCAAAGTGGTAGTTGCGTAGCTGTCAATGGAGGGACAGAAATCTCTTAGATTTCATCAAAGATATCTTCATTTGTGTTCCGAAGATGAACGAAAGTCTTACAGGTTTGGAATGACATGAAGGGTGAGTGATTAATGACAGAATTAAAATTTTTGGGTGAACTATTATAGGAAGCAAATTATTATTTACAGTGAACGGAGGGGTTTTAAAGGCACACTATGCAGTTTCCGTTTTTCTCAAACAGCGACCCCTCGAGTCACTGTGGAGTTCTTGTACTTGTATTTAACATTACTGTCGTAAATACCACTCACGCAGAGCCGTCTCTGCACTCTTCCGACCGCGCTTTCTTCGTTTTCTTCGTCGACTCTGCCATGATTCACGTCTGAAATGTGCTAGTGTCTTCCACAGAGGCCGCTTCATATGTTGTTGATGTATGTGACGTCGTGCCGTAAAGCAAGTCGTGATTCTTGCAAGATTTGCCCTACTACGAGTTCGTTTACCATCGAAATGATTTCGAAGCTGTTATATTAAGGTACAAATCTTGCATAGTGTGCCTTTAAACAGTTTTTAGTGTCAGTCTCAAGATGCATCAGAGCAGTTGGATATAGGCCAACAATTAAAAAGATACGCACGAACGTGTCCTTTGTCAAGCTGAGGTGTTTTGGTGGAGAATGCAGGTAATGAAGAACTGGCACAGTGTGTGAAGAGCCTGTAAATGTCTCCGTGTGACCTAGACTAGAGGACTGTAGTGTAGTGTCACTCTAATTTCTCACTGTGGTTCTGGAAGGGATCGACTTAATGAGAGAGAGAGAGCTTGAATGATAGAAAGAGAGAGGATAAAAGTGCTGGTGTTCTCCCTAGGGATTCTCTTTAAAGGCCCGGCCTCGCACAATCCACCGACAATACACTGAACGCCTGAATAAATCATGTTTGCTTCCTCAGGCTGACCCCTTTCCTGTCAGAGAGAGAGAGCGTGAGCCGTCGGTCTTCTTCTCTTCGCCTGCCCCGTCCGTTTAAAGATTTGAGTGAGGGCTTTTGATCGGCTAATTACTCCGCAACAAAACGCAGCTTTGAACTAAGGTGCGAGCGCGAAATGAATAGATGTGAGTGAGTGTGTGTGCTTGCTTTCAGTTGATGAGATATTTCGGCAAATGTTTCGTACGACACGAGTCATTGAATGTGAAGCACGAAGGTCTTATGACGTCAACGGTGAGTCAGACACCTTCAGGCCACATAAATTGATTTCCCTGCAAATCACCAACGCCACCTAATTCCACGAAACTGATCCGTTCAATCAACATGAGGAATCGCTCTCGAGAACCTCTGTCCTTGATATTCCCTCTTAATGTGTTTGCTGAAATGTTTAAGAGTTTCCGACAGGGCTATAACGTGTTTTAAACCTATACGCTTTGCAGTGAGAAGGCAACCAGAGGTCATTTGCTTTCGATCTTCAGAGACGTGAATGAGAGCAACTGATGGGCGCTGCAACAAAATTGAGGAAAGTTTAACTTTATGCAAATGAGCAGTGATGCAGTGCAGTGTTTCAAAATGTAAGATACGTTGCTTTGGACTGTTAGGGTGCGTAGAATAAGTTGACATGTACTTGGGAAAGTTAGAAGGATGTCTGTTGAAGGACCATCATAATAGAGTGTTAGCAAATATATTGCAGAGAGTCTACTAATACTCTAATCACTGCTAGTTGACATGTAGTTGCAAATTTACTTATTGTTAGTAGAATCTCTAAAGTGGACTATCAAAATAAAGTGTTACCCAAATTTGAAGGCAGATTTGTTGCTATCATTTGCAAAGAAAGCTATCCCATAATGCACTGTGCAAGTGAATGCAAGTTCAGTGAACAAGTCCAATTAAAGATGGCAGATGAAGCCAGAGATCTCATTCATTTTTTTATTTTTGACTCAATATTTGTGTGCTATTTGTGTAATATTTGGTTATTCTTATTAAAGGATCATGTAGAGTTGCACAAAACTCTCTTGTAATTTACAGTCAATTCTCCTGTGTGCTTTGCACATGGAACATTACATGTATGATGCAGAGTTGCTTATGCACAGTTTCAAATCTGTCACTTTGGTCGTATTAAATTAGGATGTATTACTGTAACTCATTATAATGCCATGGTGTCAAGTCATAGGTATGGCCTGAACTAACAAATGTTTACTGACCTTGAATGCAATGTAAGTCATTATGGATAAAAGCATGTGCTAAATGCATGAATGTAAATGAACGATGTGACAGAATTAATAATGCATGGAAAAAGCATATCAGAAATAATGTCAGTATAAGTTTAATTCTTGCTTTGATAATTGTTCAAGATCTGCCTCATTATGCACTGCTGCAATCTATATACAATTGCTTTTCCTGCCAACATGTTCATTTTTAGTAGCCGGAGAACTGATTTATTGTTGAATCAACATGTTAACAAGATTTATTTTTTTGTACTGGCAATACATCCCACTTGCGGTCAGATTTTACAGTATAGCCGGTTGTGTTGTGAACCAGGTATCAGCATGCTAATGAACTCAGAATGAGTCTGTCAGGATTCAGTATTCTCCAACTACCTCGGCATGATGTGTTTTCCATACTAATCATTCCCTCTTGCATACCATTTGCATAAATGAGTCTCAATATTTGTCACTTCAATAATTTATAAATTCAAATTGCAGTGCGAGATATATGCAGTGTAAAGCCTGACGGTACAACATCACGTCAGCAGTCTGTGACACAAACTTCAAAAGAAAACTAACAGCTGACACGTTCAATGCCACACTGTAATATTGTCAATTTTTAAAGTGCCCCTATTATGCTTTTTTTCAAATATTACCTTTCATGCAATGTGTAATATATCTGTCTGGGAATGTTAAAGGTCACGACAAAGTAATTGTCTCCTAAAAGAAAGAATCGAGATGAAACAAGTCAGCAATTCCAGTCTCACATCCTGTTACACACCTACGTAACAATGTAACAAATTTGCATAATGCCAGCCTATGGTCTTCATTGGCTGCCCGTGAACAACATCTGCTTTGCCCCGCCCTCAAACACTTGTAGCTGAAACTGAGTTTGGTTCGTGTTGTCTAACTGTCGATAAGGCGCTGTTTTCTGCACTGCGAATCCAATTTCTAAGGATGAGGATTTGCGCTGGAATATATATGGAAAAAATTGACGCCATTGTTACTGTTCGTATCACTGTGTATGGAAGTGCTGAGGAAGATCTGGAGCTGAAATTCCAGCACGCGCTGTAAGCAGTCGACCAATCACAACAGACTGGGCCCTCTGACCAATCAGAGCCGAGTAGGCTCGTGGAAAGGAGGGGTTTAGAGAGACTGAATCCTTTATCGAACCGTTTTCAGACTCTTTGAAAAATGAGGCGATGTGCTACCCTGTAAATCCAGAGTTCTCGCGAGAGCACAAGTTGAATTTGCTCAGCGAGTTACTCTGGCGTCGAGTAATGATGCTCATTAAATATGCCCTTTTATCCGAGCTGCACCAATCACATCGGGTTATCTGATATAGGCGGGGCAGAGGCGAGCTAAACAGAAGATGACAGCGCTGTGACGTCGAAGTCATTAGTAAACATTGCAAGATGGCTATAGATGAACGCCAGTTGTTTGAAACGGCTTTGGTCGAATGAGTTAGACTTGGCTTTTTATCTAAAAGAGGAAGATGGCGCTCGAATCCTTCCTTTGCAAGAAGGGCGTTTTTGCTGTTTTGCCGACCGGATACGGCAAGAGTCTAATCTACCAGTTAGCTCCGCTGGTTGCTAAGCGATAACTTGTTGTGATTGGTCGTAGTGTTATCCAATTGCGTGCAGAGATATTTTCAAATGCATGCTTGGTGCCGCCCCTCGAGCTGGCCGATTTTCATTAGTCGATGCCAGACCATTAATCTTTCAGATTTAGGTCTGGATTTCCAGGCTAGCGATGTGCAATGTATATAATGAGAAAATCAAAGTGTTTTTTGACCTTGGATGCATGTTAACCTGTTGTAGGAGACTTTAAAACAAAATTAGGAACCTTTTAAAATTGCATAATAGAGCACTTAAATATAATTTAAGATTAGTATGCATAGACATCTATAAGTAAAAGTCCATTGACACCAAGTACGATAAAGATTGGATCCAATCAGAATCCACCAAGCTTTAAAGAGCTCGAGCATTTAAAGCAGCAGACGACTTAAAGGATTAGTTCACTTCAGAATTAAAATGTCCTGATAATTGACTCACCCCCATGTCATCCAAGATGTTCATGTCTTTCTTTCTTCAGTCGAAAAGAAATTAAGGTTTTTGAGGAAAACATTCCAGGATTTTTCTCCATATAATGGACTTCAACGGTTATCAACGGTTTGAAGGTCTAATTCAGCTTCAAAGGCTCGACACGATCCCAGCCGAGGAATAAGGGTTTTATCAAGCCAAACCATCGCTCATTTTCCCCAAAAAATAAACATATATACTTTATATACTTTTTAACCACAAATGCTTGTCTTGCACTGGATCTGTGATGCACCACACATTACGTAATCACAATAATTGATCAAAATCCATTATTTTGATGGTTTAAGTGAACTTATATAGGGTCATTAAAAACAAATATCCCCTCCGGACATCACTTTTGGCCACTACTGTGCAATTCAATGTATATTATATTTTATGATGTGCATTCCTTTGAAATCAAAGCCACAAAGTTGGTGTTTCTAATGTCCTGTTGAGCTATGGGAACGAAGCACGTCTGAAATGTGTGTCATGACAGCTTGGCCTAGACCAATAGAAATCAAGACAAGCAAGTCATGCAAGCTTTTTGTGAATATTTGTGAATTGTAATGCAGCTTTACTGTGTCTGTCTTTGCAGTCATGTTCTGCTGCTTCACACAGAAGCTTAGATGATCATTAGCGCATGTGCCGTCTGTGTTTGCTTCGGCACAAACAAACATCATGCTAACACCCTTGCAATTGCTGTGACTTTGTGTCGACCAGCTCTTACTTTCTAGATTCACGTCTCTCTATCTCTCTCTCCCCCACTGTGTAATATTCAAAGAGTCAACTCGGAACTGATGTGATATTACATTTCAAATTCACAGCTGAGCTCCTCTCTCTTTCTAAGGCTAATGAGTTTTGGGATAGGGTTTTTGGCCCCTGGATTCATCTCATTTATTTTGCTGAATCAAGCTTTGGGTGTTTACCCGAGACAGAGCTCCTCTCGCTCCCTGTCGCCTCAGATCCAGACGGATGCTCACTGACCGCATTATGCATATTGAATGGAAACATGGCAGGAGCGATCAGAAATCACTAGTTCCAATCTGACTAAACAATTCTAGGAAATTTCTGGGAGTGACAGTTTTTTTTTTTTTTTTTTTCAGACTATGCAGAAATTTCAAGGCAAAACTAGGCACTAGATTTAATTTAGTTTAAGGTTCTACGTTTGATTCAACTTGCATGTTCTTTTTTTGGTAACTCTTTATTCTGATGGTCCCTCTTTAGGCATTCTACTAACTATGAGTAACTTTGCAACTACATGTCAACTAGCAGTCACTAGAGTATTAGTAAACTGTAATATCTGCAGACACTTTATTTTGTTGCTCCCAAACAGACATTCTACTGACTATAAGTAACTTTGCAAACTACATGTCAACTTATTAGGAATGCACCGATATGAACCTTTTGGCTGATACCGATAACCGATAATTCTTTATATTTGAAAGCTGATAACCGATACATTGGCTGATAAATCTAAATCCAAGTTTTTATGTAAAAAATAAAAATAAAATTTGGCTAGTGTTCTTGAAGAATAACTTGACTTGAAATGTGTATGAAGTGTTTTAGTAGATTTAGAGCATTTTGAATGTGAAATGAACTGCTGTGCCAAGACGAAAGTTGGTTAAGAGAACTGTGTGAAGAGTTTTGAAAAGTAATGAAAAATGTGTCCTAGTGATTGTGTAATAAATATACTATAATATGCTTATAAAATGTTCTGTACAAATTCAATATACGCCTATGAACCCACATGAATTTAAATCTCATGCAGCAAATCCCCCCCAAAAAGGCTAATGAACTATATTAAGTACTGTTTAAATAGTTTATTTTGATTATTATTAAGTCTTTTTATCATATTACTGCTGCCAGCCTTTCATAATACTGCACCGTTTAAGTGTGGACAAATAGTGCACAGTCTCTTATTGCTTTATTTTGGGAAGAATGAAAACAGATTCACTTTCTGTCCACGAGAGCAGCTGACCAGAATATCCCAGCATCTGTGAGCTCTGCGGTCATTATTCCCTGGAGGACAAACAAACTCGGTGTCTAAAAGCTGAGCTTCAGAAAACAAAACAAGGTAGAGGACATAATAGCAAACGAGACACTTTCGAATCGGTCTACTGTGCCATTCATCTCTCTTTTCTGTTGTCCTTTTGCTGCCGGGCCGCCTGACAGCTGCTTCATTCACCACACTGAGGAGGCTTTCATTATAGAGAAACCTGCTAATGTCTCACTTCCAGCGTCCCACACTGTGAGGACACCCGGTCCAGCAATGCAAATCTAAATTAAATTCCTCAAAAACACAATGACAGCTTGTCCATGCAAAACTCACTGCCATGTTTCTGTTCCGTGGGGTTTTCAACATGTGGTTGCTACACAATTTATTTTGCAAATAATTTCACTCATGTGAACTAATTTCTGTGCTCTCTCTCTCTTTACAGAATTTTATTAGTGCTGTCAAATCGATTAATCGCATCGATTAAAAGTGCCATCAAAATTAGTGCCATCAAAACGATTAATCGTGATTAACGCATAAAAGTTTGTATATACTATATGCGTGTGTGTTGGTATGTATACACATATATATTTACAAACTTTTATGCGATTAATCACGATTAATCGATTTGATGGCACTACATTTAATCGAGAATTACATTTAAGATTAAAGTTGAAAATCTCCCATTGATTTTCCATCACCAGATGCGACATTTTAATCAGTGTCATTTTATTATCATTGAGATTTTATTATAGTTTAAATATTTTTGTATGTTCCGTTTTCATTTTAATTTTAGTTAAAATTTGTGTAATTTTGTTGTCTTTGTTATATTTTAATGTCTAATTTTATCATTTTTTTATTTCAGTACATCATTAAACAATGAAAATGAGAAATGTTGTTTAAATTGGCATCTAGTTGAAATTTTAATTCAGTTAACATTTAATTCAGTTAACAACTAATATTTAGTTTAATTTATTTCAAATAAATTTTTTTTCATGGTTTTGGTTTTAGTTTTACCTAACTATAATGACCCTGCATTCCTGCGTTCGTTCTCATATATATTTGCACTGGGAATTATTATTAGTCTTTTCTTTTCTGCATCTATTTAACCAGCAGCAAAGCTGTCACTCTGAACCAAAGATTAAAACCTAAACTTACCTGAAATTGAACACTGTCCTTTTGCATTCTGCTTTGCAAGCAATGCTATTTCCCTCTATTTGATTAATAACACCATTTAAAATAATCTAACTAAAATATTATGCACATGGCTGTTGGCTGTTTTTTTAAAGGTCTCAAGAGGGCTGAAAGATCCTGGTGATTTAATATTAAAGCTCTCCAGATATCCAGGGCTCTTGGAATTGGATTATCTGCAGATGTGTGTTCTGGTTGTTCAAACAGCCCTCAGCATAATTACACACCTGTCCACTCTGTTAGGATGTCCATTTTAATTAGGAGACTGGTTCTTTATAAGCGTTCATTCAGCCGGTGCAGTGTCCAGATGTTATAGGAGTTTATTTCTCCTTTATTTATCACACTATTTCAAGTTGTGCGCTATGTATGGTATGCAAAATGTCAGTTTTTTTATTTTGACTCATTATTTCAGTATTTCAGAAAGTTTATGGCTGATAAAAAAAAATAAAAAATTTCAACATGATAATTATATATATACTGTACACTCTTATAAAAGTCTTTAAAATAGGGAACAATGTACAGTGTTAATATGATGGATTTTTCAGACTGATTTTGCACATGCTTTACTCTATTTTGAATTATGCATTGCACTGTGTTTGTGTTTTAGGGTTAGATAAAATGTCTGTAAACTTGTGTATGTGTGTTTGTGTGCATTAGAGATGAACCAATGTATTAATAATAATAATAATAATAATAATGCATTTTATTTAATGCCGCCTTTCATAACACCCAAGGTCACCTCACAAGCAATATACAGGTCACTGCATAAGACAATACACACAACAAACAAGCCGCATATACAGATAAAGTGCATTAAAGACTCAATACAAAAAGCTTGTATAAAAAGATATGTCTTAAGACGCATTTTAAAAGTCAACAAGCAATCGCTATTGCGAACATCAAGGGGAAGAGAGGTCCATAGGTGGGCGGCAGCATAACTAAAAGATCTGCCATGGTAGTTGGTTGAGTCGGTCGAGGTACCACAAGAGAAATTGAAGATGATAATCTGAGAGCACGTGAAGGAGTGTAAACATGGAGAAGTTGTGTAAGGTATTGGGGTGCAAGATTATGAGGTGCCTTATAATTGAGTAGCAAGATCTTGAATTCAACTCTATACTTTATCGAAAGCCAGTGCAATTGCTGAAGACCTGGAGAAATGTGCTCAGTAGAAGGTGTTCTAGATAGACCACGAGCTGCAGAATTCTGAACCAACTGAAGCTTATGTAGCAATTTGGAGGGAACACCTGTGAGAAGAGCATTACAGTAGTCTATACGTGAAGTGACACAACAGATCTAGTGCCAACAAGCAAAGCTTCAGTTTTGTTGCCACTTACCTTCAAGAAGTTATCTGAAAGCCAATCTTTAATTTCAGCTAAACAGCTGGACAAAGATGGTGATGGAAAAGAACCAGTGGGTTTGGCAGACAGGTAAAGTTGGGTGTCATCCGCATAACAGTGAAAATTAATACCATATTTTCTCAAAATATAACCAAGAGGGAGCATATAAATAATGAAAAGAAGCGGGCCCAAGACAGAACCCTGGGGAACACCAGTGGTGATCAACTATGAAGATCACTGAGCTGTGGCCGCCGATATTTATCGGCCAATTTTTTATCAATTTAAAACCAGGTTTATAAATGATCTGCGTGACGAGAAGGCACTGATCTGTTGCATAATCCAATCTGGGTAAAATAATTAAATACTTGCTAAAACTAAATTAAATCTGTACAAAACATTGTTAATACTATTTGAATAAAGGGTGAAGATGGCCGGACATCACTTCTGGCCACTAGAAATATTGATCTGGTGACATTTATCTTAGTAACAGACAGTAAAGGCTATTACTGGCCATCATTTTTAACGCTGACATCTCAGTGAATAAATCTATAAAGCCACTGACATCTGCTGCATTCTATCAAAATAAGTTTGACTCATATGCATTCGAAACTCAAACATCTAGATGAAAAATCAAGGCCATAAAGTGATTCACTTCCTCAGTGTTTTTTCTATTAGCATTCTAATTTCTTCTGCCCTTCATAGAACAAGGTGGGAGAGGGTTTTTTGTGCATCTGTCCAGCGGCTGGGCCGCAGCCAAGTCAATTACCTCTGTGCATTTATCTTTCTGTCCTAATCTGTCTTTGCGGCTTTTGCTTATGCTTGATTTTGTCATTTCATTACAAACTTGTTTTCTTATGCTGAAGAAACGAGTGCCGCTTTGCCAGTGCAAACCCAGTTGCCAGTGTTCTGGTTGCAATGGCATTGCCTGTGTATCCCTATGCTGGTTATTTTGACAAACATGACATTTCCTGTCAACTGGTCCGTAACATTTACATAGAGCTGAGTCATACTGAACTACGACTGAATCCCCCATCACTCACTCACTGCCCGCTGTAGTGCACACTACAAAGGCTTTCTATTTATGGAGCTGGTTTGATCAAGCTCTGGAGGGAATCGCCGTCCATTGTGTGACGAGACTCTCTGAGGTTTTCAGTTGTCCTATAATTCAAAATTTTGTTCTTTTTCAACAAAAGGGTCAGTTAAAGGATGTGAATAACTTTCAAATTGTTTTGTTCATCCACATCAGAGGTGAAACTAAACATTGTACTTGTTATATTTACTGTTTATTGTATATGAGGTTTGCTGGAATGGGTAACAGGACTGCTGATTTAGCTACAGTAAGTTATCAGTATGACTTGTTAGTTTGAGACCAGATGTTGGCAGTTATTTATAAACTTTTCTAATAATTTCTAATAATTTTTAATAAACATAATAATTCTAATAAAACAAATTTAAATATTTTTTCAGTTACACTTTATTTTAAGGTGTCATTGTTACAGTGTAATCATATATTTAAGTACTGAGTACTATTAAGCAACTAAATGTACTTACTGGTTATGGTAGGATTAGGGTTTGGTTGAGGGTTAGTTGCATGTAATAATTTACTGTTATTACTATGGTAAGTACATGCAAAATATGTAAGAACGACACTGTAAAATAAAGTGTTACCAATTTTTCCTATAATAACTTTTTTAATAGGTCAGCATGGTGGGGCTTGACAATTTTTTTGAAGTGTTGGAATGAGATTATTAACTTAAAGTGTTAGTTCACCCAAAAATTCTGTCAATAATCAGAGCTTTCTGTGAGAGCTTTCTGTCCCTCCATTAACTGCTACGCAACTACCACTTTGACGCTTCAAAAAGTTCATAAAGAGATCATAAAACTAATCCATATGAATTGAACGGTTTATAGTCCAAATTTTCTGAAGAGACTCAATCGCTTTATATGATGAACAGACTGAATTTATAGGCTTTTACTCAGATATAAACATTGATCAGCGAACATAACCAGAAGCTCAAACATGCTGCGTAACACGAGAATGAACCTCATTGGTTCTTGCTGAATTATCGTACGTCTGGCAACACTGAGCTCGACTGTTTTCGGACAGAATCGGGACAGCTGTATCCTACTTTTATAAATCTGATCAAACTAAAGACTCTTCAGAGATGTGAAGGATGCAATACTACTCTATAGGTACTCAACATTAACATGAGATGAGAAACTGTGTGTGTTATGTCCCCTTTAATAACAGATTTTTTCTTTTTTGGGTGAACTATCCCTTTAATATGTGGATATTTGGATGCTTTTTTAAAGAAAATAGCTTCTGGAACAGAATGCAGTTTCATTCGAAGCCCAGTTGCTGAGCCTTTCCTTTCTTTCTTTAGCAGAGTCTCTGTGGAGGAAAAAGCTCATTGCTTTCTCTGAGTTCACTTTTGACGTCATTAATGCATCAGCGCCTCAAAGTCTTTGTTTTGAATATGCTGCACCACACACACAAACTCACACGTTTTGCTTGACCTTGCCATCCCTGCTTTGTTTAAGATCAGTCAGCCATGTTAAATGGATGATGCCAGCGATGTGACGTTTGCCCCATCAGATAAAGTGTGACAGCCATTCAACATAAACCAATCAGTTAATGAAGTATTACAGACGCATCGCTGCGAAACATCCATATTCGCTGTAAATAACCTGCAAAAATATCTTTAGTGCCAGGTGGCCTTTCTCTGTATAGGACGGTTCAGCTGAGAGGGGCAGAATAGAGATCGTAAGCAAATTTGCACTGTAATTTTCCCTGAAGGTGCATGAAGGAGTCAGTCTGGTGAAGAGTAGGAGGACAGTCTGTTAGATCACACACTCCTGCAGGAGAATGAAGTCACTGAACCAAAGAATCACTGAGCTCACTAAGCC
>NC_138229.1:4923450-5030633 GCF_964197995.2 Scardinius erythrophthalmus
TGACTGGAAATGGATAAGTCATGAATATTTAATACATTACCATGCTAGTTATCTAGAATATATACACTACCACTGAAAAGTTTGGGGTCGATAAAGCTGCATTTATTTGATTAAAAATACAGTAAAAACAGTGATATTGTAAAAATATAATTACATGTAAAAATAATTGTTCTCTACATGAATATATCTTAAAATGTCATTTATTCCTGCGATGGCAAAGTTGTGCTGCTTTACAATTTTGTGGAAACCGTGATACATAGGTTTTTTTTTTTGAGGGGGGGGATTTTTGATGAACAGAAAGTTCAAAAGAACAGCATTTATTTGAAACTGATATTTTTGTAATATTATAAATGTCTTTACTGTCAATTTTGATCAATTTAATGCATCCTTGCTGAAAGGTGTTTATTTCCTACTGACCCCAAACTTTTCACCAGTAGTGTAGGTTGTCTGGGCATTATATGCATAATGGAAGTTATTAGGCACAATATACAACCTAAATATACAGTAGTAAGTAGTAAGAGATGTATAGTGGTATGCTATGTCCAAAGTGTTCATACATCCAGTTTCAAAGCTACAGTCGGCACAGAGATGCACATTGATGTTGTTCAGTGAAGTGTTGTACCTGACTCGGAACCGTTGAAGCAGTATGGCGGTGAGCGTATGGATCCAGTGTGTGTGTCCGCCAGCACGTCCGCGCGGAAACAGTGTAACGCTGAATTGATGTACTGAACGGCGCAATTAGACCCTCTGGTATCACAAACACCCACATCATTGAACCTTTCTTTGCTATCACAATTGGTTCTGTTCAGAATAACACAGGAATATTCACAGCATTAATTATTTGATATTTATTATTGGTTATTCACTGTCACGTGGGCACAGGTGATCACTTCCGTTTTCTTTATTATTTCCTTTTGGCGGATTGTTTGATGCTGTGTTAAGAAGGGGCGAGTTGCGGGAGCCAACTTTCTGTTGACCGTATTGCGTTGGTTGAATCATGTTGGTCCTGCATATGTCAAGCTGAAAATAAAAGTAAAATCAAGATAAGATCGCCAGTCTATTGTTTTGTTAAGATATGACGACCGAGTGCAAGCGAGTCTATGCTACATAGCCTCTATGTGGCTATTGGATGCCTGAACATTAATCAACAGAAAATGGCGCTTTGTTTTCAAGGATATTTCATTCATGCACTGCATTGGAACGCAGTTGTGGATTGCAAGAAGAAACGGAAATGAGATGCAGAGCACTTGGACCGGTATGAGGTTGTGGAAAAAAGAGCAAACAGCTATGGTGATTGTTTCTATTTTCTTGAGCAGTATACCTGAGGTCAACTTAGAGAACTTGTCATATGTTGTCAACACATGACTTCCACGCAGGGTTACATGAAAGCCAAGACCCTACTTAAGGAACAATTCGGAAACGAACTCAAAATCTCTTCAGCGTATATGGATTCCTAACCCTAAGTTCATTAAACCTGAGGATACAAGGGCTTTACAAGATTATCATCTTTTTCTTAGAGCTTGCTGTAATGCTATGGAGGATGTTCGTTATGTGAAAGAGTTAAACTTGGCTACCAACATGCAAATAATTCTTTCAAAGTTGCCTTTTAAGCTCAGAGACAAATGGAGAGCAGTGGCGTGTGATCTGCAGCAAAAACGTAAGGAACCAGCAGCATTTAAAGACATTGTGGATTTTGTGGAGAATTGCAACATATCCTGTGTTTGGAAACATCATCTTAGAAGAGGCTCCTTTTGGTGGAGGTCGAAGCATGATTCGCTCTAAGAATAAGGGAAGTAGTTTTGCTACCACTGTTACTGTACCAGGTATGGAAGATGTTGGGAAAACTAATAAAGGAAGTGCATCCTGTCTTTGTTGTTTACTGTGCTTGCTAAAAATTCCATAAAGAAAAGCTGGAATTTCTGAAGAAGAAAGGAATCTGTTTTGGTTGTCTATGTACAGGCCATATAAGCAGAGATTGTAAGAAGCGCATAACATGAAGTGCGTGTGGCTCTAAACATCCCAGTATCCTTCATGTCTTTCAGTGAGATAAAACAGAGGAACCAAAGCAAGCAGTGGACAGTGCTCTGATCTCTGTTCAGTCCAGTAGTCTTACTGGGGCCGGTGAAGATGCTTGTGCCTTGTCCATTCTTCCAGTATGTGTTAAATCTAAGAATGGAAACAAAATTGTGGGAACTTGTGCCTTTTTAGATCCAGGCAGTTCAGCGACCTTTTGTACAGAAAGTCTTATGAATAAGCTTAATCTTTCTGGCAAAAAAATGAATATTCTGCCTAAAACCATGAATCAAGACAAATCGGTTTCCAGTTATGTTCTCAAGGATCTAGAAGTTGCTGGATTGGATCAGACACATTATTGCTCACCTACTGAAGTGTATTCCCAGAAAAGTATGCCAGTTTCTAAATCCAATATTCCCATGCAGAGCGATCTTGTTCGATGGCCTTATTTAAATGGCATACACTTGTCCTCAATAGAAGCAGGAGTTGAGCTCTTAATTGGAGCAAATATACCAGAGGCACTGGAGCCATGGCAGGTTGTTCGCAATCAAATGAATGGACCGTATGCGGTAAGAACCATCCTTGGATGGACAGTGAATGGACCGCTTAAAGGAATGGAAAGGAATGGAACTTTCTGCAATGGCCAACCTTACGTGACTGTTAACAGGATTTCTGTCTTAAAATTGGATGAGCTTTGGGAACAACAGTTTGAGACCGATTTCCCCGAAAATGCTCTGGATGACCTGGTAGGGATGTCTAAAGAAGATAATCAGTTCATGGATCTCATATCTCAGTCTGTAAAACTTATAGATGGTCATTACTGCATTGGGGCAAACCCTCAAGAATAAAAATGTGGTCCTACCAAACAATAAAATAGTTGCAGAACAGCAGGCTTTGAGTCTGCAAAGAAAATTCAGAAAAGACTCCTTTCATGGAAGATGTGATTTCCAAAGGATATGCGGAAAGGGTACCTGTGGAGGAACTTGAGAGGCATGATGGTTGTGTGTGGTACATACCTCATCATGGGGTTTACCATTCGAAAAAGAAAAAGATCAGGGTTGTTTTCGACTGTAGTGCCTCATTTCAGGGAGTGTCATTGAATGGACAACTACTTCAGGGACCAGACCTAACAAGCACTTTTTAATAAGTGTTCTTACAGGATTCAGAATGGAGTGGCTCTATGTGGCTATTGGATGCCTGAACAGTTACAATGCACAAAGTCACTTCAGCGGGAGTTATTCTCTATATCAGTGTCACTGTTTCTGAACTCCCTGAAAAACTTCCTTTGTAGTATTGAGTTTTCTTCCAGGAACGAACACGTCACAATATTCCTCATGTAAATAATTCCCGCCCAAGGCAAACGCAAAATAAAGGGGCGACGCCTGGTTGCGGTAAGGTACGGGTAAGTTATGGTAAGGGGCGGGACATTTCCGAAACAGGCTCAAAGTGTTTGACCAATCACAACTCACTCACCCAGCCGACCAATCAGAGCACAGTGTGCTTTTCAGAAGGAGGGGCTTCATAGAGACTGGAACTAAACTGAACGTTACTGACAGACTGGAAAAGAGGTCCTGCAATAGTTTAAAATATGTGAAAAACAATGTGTTTTTGAAAATGCAATCATTAAAACCTATTCTAGTAGAGTGCAAAACAAAATCAACACTTTGTAGAAGGGCAAAAGGATCCTCTTTACAAAAACAACAACCCAGAAACCAAAACATTGATCTGAAAAACCTGTAATGAAACACCAAGAACTTGTTTCATCTATATAGCAAATGAAGAAAACTGAACAGTAAAGTGCTTTTTAAAACCATTGCATATTATATTGAATATAAAAACAGAACTTGTGTATGGCAACTTAAACCGATTGTTTCTTTTATCGTTTTTCTATCCACTCAAAACAACACTGACATATCCTTAACCATGATCATTAACCACTTTCAAATCAAGATAACAAGTTTGTATAGCCCCTAAAATGCTAAAAAGATGTGTATTCATGTATATTCAAATTCATTTCAAAAGAAAAAGCGAGACTTAAATAAAAGATCTTTAACACGATCATGAAACATTAATGATCTTAATGATCAGTTTCAATGATCGGCACAAATTTGCATATTGGTTGACAGTAGTGACGCCAATCAAAACCAGGAAGAGCATGTGATAAGAAATCTAAGTACTGTGGTGGTACTAATGGTATCAGATGTTAAAGGGATAGTTCACCCAAAAATGAAAGTTCTATCATCGCCCTCAAGTTGTTCCAAACCTGTATGAATTTCTTTCTTCTGCTGAACACAAAGGAAGATATTTTGATGAATGTTGGTAAACGAACAGAAGCCCCATTGACTTCCATAATAGTTTATTCCATACTATGGAAGTCAAGAGTGCCAGTCAACTATCTTCATCAAAAATAACTTATTTTGTGTTCAGCAGAAGAAAGAAATTCATACAGATTTGGAACAACCTGGAGATAAGTAAATGATGACAGAATTTTCATTTTTGGGTGAACTGTCACTTTAATACCAAAATACTTGCAATGTCATCATGCTGCTGAATGATATCATATTCACACAGTCATGTGACAAAGAAAGGACACCCTTTTGAATTCTATGGTTTTACGTATCAGGACATAATAAAAGATCCTGGTCCTTGGTAGTCAGGGACTGCTAATCTAATGTCTTTAAAATAATAATAATAATTTCTGGGTACTCAAAGCGCTTTACATGGAAGGAGGAATCTCCTCAACCACCACCAATGTCCAGCTTCACCGTGATGATGCGACGGCAGCCATATTGCGCCAGAATGCCCACCACACACCAGCTTACTGGTGGAGAGGAGACAGTGATGAAGCCAATCAGTATATCTTTGATTAATTGATCATCAGCAAGCAAGACCAACTCTATAGAAGCAGAAGTTTTGGCATTTCGTTGGTCTGGAGCATTCAAGGAGGAAAGACATCAGCGATGATCTTAGAGAAGCAAAATGTCGCTGCCATCAATCTAAGAAGGGTTACACGGCCATTTCCAAAGAATTTGAAGTCCATTATTTTACAGTAAGGAAGATTATTCACAAGTGGAAAACATTCAAGACAGTTCCCAGCAAATTCACCCCAAGATCAGACCGTGCAATGCTCAGAGAAACTGCAGAAAACCCAAGAACTACACCTCAGACTCGACAGGCCTCAGTTATCATGTTAAAGTCCAGACCTCAACCTGATTAAAATGCTGTTGCGGGACCTTTAGAGAGATAGTGCTTTAGTGCATAAACAAATGCCCACAAACCTCAATGAACTGAAGCAACATTGTAAAGAAGAGAGCGGGCCAAAATTCCTCTTGAACAATGTGAGAGACTGATGCAGTCATATAGAAAATGATAACTTCAAGTTATTGCTGCTAAAAGTGTCTCTACAAGCTACTGAATCATAGGGTGTACTTAGTTTGTCACACATTGCTTCTCCATTTTGGTTTTTATTTCTGTTAAATAAATAATGACACAGTGTAGTGTCATGTGTTGTTGTTGTATTTATCATTTGTCATTTGAAGACCTGCTGACGACCAGATGATATTTGATTATATCCTGATACGTAAAACCATAGAATTCAACAGAGTGTACTTTCCTGTATATCATGATATTAATGAGTTACCTTTAGGTACTTTAACGAGCCATAACGAGTCCATAAACATGCTAATACATTTTAGATCGTTTTGTTAGTGTGAAATGTCTTACTTGTTAATCTGCAGTCTGTAGCTGTTGACGTTCAGGTGGTGGTCGCTCGTTTCCCAATAACAGGTGATGTTGATGTACTGCAGAATCACACACTGTGTGATGGACAGTGTCAAAGAAGCTGCTGCTGCTGAGAGAGTTATCACATGTTTAATGGTGAACAGTTTCTGAACACAAAGAAAGTGTCTCTGGGCTTATTCAATTGCATAAAATAACAACATATAAAACATGTGAAAACTTGCCCCATCCCTGGCATCATGACAAAGTAAATACCCATCTTTTTTAATATTTATTGAGCATGTGTGTAATTGGATCTTTTGGTTAAAACTTTATAGCTCCTGGGATTGAGCCCTCAGTGTGACAACTAGCCCTGGTCTGCCAGATTAAACCCATTTTGACACAAAAATAGCAGGTGTGCAACAGCAACATACAGCAGGTGAGCATCAACCTCTGCAACAGCATGTGTGCAGCCACAAAACAACCAGCCGTACGGATCAGATTTCAGCTAAAGGGCAAGAAATAATCCAGTGCTGGGAATCATGAAGAAACTGAGCGGGACACACACGCTGAATGATGTCACAACCACAAACATGTGCTTAATTTTTACGGCTGTTTCGCAACATGGTTGTGCCGTTGTTTTGGGTAATGGGTCGCTCAATACTTGTAATACAGTGTCAGGTTTGAGACGTGAGAACCAGTGGTGTTCAACCAGCACCATATTTGCATATAGCTTTGAAAGATCTTCAGCAAATAAAAATGTAAAATACTGGGGTGCGTTTCCCGAAAGCATCGTTGGCCAACTATGGTCGCAAGTTCATCGCAATGTCCATTGAACTCTATTGGTAACGACGGAACTTGCGACCATAGTTGGCCAACGATGCTTTCGGGAAACGCACCCCTGGTCTGTTCTTCAATCAAAACTTGCGTATGACTAACAAAATGACTAATATATGAACTACTGTTATGGTGCTTTTCAGTCAAGTCACTGTATTAAAAAAAAAAAAAAGCCATGTGACGATTCTACAGAAATTCTGTTGTTTTCTAGTGAAAAAAGAAAGCGTACAAAGCTGGAAGAGGATGACACTGAACTTTTTGGGTGCCTATTCATTCACTTACAACTTACCGTGGGACTGTCCCACCACGGTAAACTGTGGTTAAACGTCTAACTCGAGCACATCAGAGATAGTTCATCCCCTCCAACCTGTCAATTACACAAGCCCAGATCTTTAACCACTACACTAAACCTTTGTCACGGCCAAGACGCTCATTTTAACTTTGTAGAAAGTAAATTTACATTTATTATTATTATAAAAACTCAAACCTGTGTCCAAGAACTTGTTCATTACGCACATCCAGAGCAGGAGTCCAGCTTGAGAAGGCTTCCTTCGGCTCATGTCTGACGTGAAGACTGTCCACTGCTGTGAAAGTAAGATCACGACATCTCAGCTGAATGTCAAGTGATTCCCAAATCAAGTCGGCAGAGGCTCAGAGGTCTGGCCGAAAGTTTGGACACTACTATTTTTAATGTTTTTGAAAGAAGCCCTTTATGCTCATCAAGGCTGCATTTATTTGGTTTTGTGCAATGTATAAATACAAACATAAAAGGAATAATAAGAATGAGTCGAATTACCAGATGAATGGATTCAGAAAAGTATATTTTTAGAGGCTAAAGAGAGGGGAACAAATAACAAATAATAAAATATGAATATGGTAATTTTATTATTATTGTAATTCATATTGTTATTTATAATAATAATACATTTTTTTTAAATATTAAGTAGAAGAAGAAGTCCAATCCAATCCAGAAAAGTATATTTTTAGAGGGTAAAAGGAAAAGCAAAAAAAAAAAAAAAACATTAATACGTTAGGCCTATTTAAAATATGCTCATAATTAAATAAATACATCAATATACACACACACACACACAAATATATATATATACACACACACACAGTATATATTGCAATAAGAAGAAGGGAAAGAAGAAGAAATAAGAATGCGCATCGACAGCACTTTTTACAGGTAAAACGGACAGGCAAATCATAAAAAACAAGTATAACACTATATTTTCTAGTCGTTCAGTCAAAACAGATTCCGGGGGGGTTTTGGACCGTAGCCAAAAGAATACAAAATATCAAACCGCAAAACTATCCATTTGGCATGCATAATGAAGCAACTTAAATGGCTTTTATGGCGGATTTCCAAAACAAAGCGAAAGCAAGAATAACATCGTAAAGTCGCCATGCGCGCGAGTTTACCTGTGCTGGATGAAGCTGGAGAAGATGAAGAAGCGGAGAAGAGTTGAATGCTGAATCCAACATTTACAGTCTGTCCTATAAGTGTCCGGTGATGAGCGCCGGGAGGAAGACAGTTCGTGAGTTGAGTGGTTGAGGTGTAGCTTCTGTAAAACAGGCTAGCCTACATCTTCATTACAACTAATGGAGTTGGCTATACATCTGGATAATATCGTTCGGTATCCTATTGCTGAAATGGGCGGCGCTAGGGAGGGGCTATCAGGTGCTTCAGCAGGACCCAGACAGCACCCCCAAAAATCACTTCTGGAAGCGATTATATTCAGACTGTATTCTATGGAAGCCCAGAACCGCATGGTGAATAAATTAAAATAAAACTTATCTTGTTATTTCGAGATTAAGTCGTTATTTCAACAAAATTTCTCGTTATTTCGACATAATAAGTCGTTATTTCGCCATAATATCTCGTTATTTCGACATAATAAGTCGTTATTTCGACATAATATCTCGTTATTTCGACAGAAGGGGACATTCTAATTAGCATTAAGCCACATTAAGCGTTCTTATGGGAGGACAATGCTTAAGGTGTAATTAAACACGTTGCATTCATATTCTGGGCTCATCTGATATGCTATAGCCTAGGCTACTTATGATTTTTAGTATCATAATGATTAATAAATGCACGCACAATTATCCGTGATCTTGATAAATGATAAATGACTTGAACTTGATAAATGTTGCAAATGTTTCAGCCTGAAATATATCAAACATCAAAAAATATCAAACGTTTATTTTCATGTTTCTAATGCAAATAATGCAATAGCTAAGACAAAAATGGGTCTATTTTAATAATAATGATGACAATAATAATAAAAAATTATGTTAATATTTTATTGGCCTATAAAAATGTAAAACATGTATTTCAATGATGCATCAAACAATAATATAAAATAAAAAGTACATTTAATTTGTTCATGCATCAAATAATAAAAATGATGCAAAAATGGGGTCTGATCCTATATCTATATTTTTTTCAGTGGTTATGCATCAAATATTAATTAAAAAAAATATATTCATATTTAAATGCAACTGTATGATTAAACTATGACAGAGCTACAGTGTGCTATGTTTATCTTTCCATTCCAATGACTCACAGAGCCATTTAAATACACAGATAGGAAATGCTCATTACACACTGAGATTGTTAAAAAGAGAATGATTGGAACATTTAATGCAATCATGTTTTTCAGTGCATTTTGAACTTCATAACATTAGTGCGATCATAGTTTTGGGAGTCTTTCTGTTGGAAAGGCCAGTTTAAGATATTTGACAATTACAATAAAGGAAAAATTGCAATACTTTATAAGGAGTCTTACTTATAAAAAGAGAATTGATTGAAAATGGTGACTGAAACCAAGTGAAATCGAATCCTACGACACAGCTGATGTTTAGAGGTTATAACCCATCTTCTTAAAGGATATTTGTACGAGATCAGATGTGATTTCGAGCGGTTTATATTGCTCAGAGAGAGAGAGAGAGAGAGGGCATGTTTGTTTTCAATTACATCAGATGGAAAACATTCATGTAATTGCAAATCCCACTCAACACCACAACCTCAAAGCACTCGTGTGGAGATTCAAGTGATGATGACTGAACACACAAACAGGTGCATTCGGTCATTATTAAGTGTCGCCAGAGTTACAAATGCTTGCCATCCTTGAAAAAATGCTAAAGGATGCATGTAATAATTTTGCAAAGCAAACATTTTAGATTTCTGGAAGAAAATAATTTATTTCATATGACCTAAATTTGCTGATTTCGAGAGGTTCTTTCAAGAAACATGCTGACCTGAAAAACTGAAGTTTGGCAATTAGGAACAATAGAATAAAGGCAAAATGACAAACAAAGTGCAATATGTTTAAAAAAGCTGCTTCAAATCTTGTCTTAACCAAATATTTGCTTAAAAAATGAGAATACTGAGATATTTTAACAAGAATCATTCATGCAGTAATGCTTTTGAAGACTTTAATTTTGTTTTCTGCATGGCATTGTGTTATAACTGTTTTTGCAATTTGTATTTGTCACATGGAGTGATACAAAAACAGTAAAAGTACATGAACAACAATAAGTCAGAGAAATAAACTGTATAAATAAAGAGATCACAGATTCAAATGAGTAAAATCATTTTTGTGAAACCCTTAGTCTGTCATAAACGGATGTTGAATAATCACTCCTGCTCAGAGGAAGCTCACATTTAAGTTCTCAACTCCCCAAAAGTCCTATTAGAACAGGATATTGGAACACGTACAGTATGCTGCGGATTCTCATTCAATAACATTGCAAATGATTGCTTCACTTCCCCTCGGAGTTCTGCAAAATACAAATATAACATTAGCATACGTAAATTGTGGTTTGTGGCACAGCCAGGAGAAATAACACAATTAGTGATCTTCAAACACAACAGTACCTTTAACTTAGAAACAGTTCAATATTACAGTAATGCAAATAATCACAAAATAAAAGCAAGGAAAATGATAACAGTTATTCAAACTGCTTTAGAAAGGAATAAAAGCAAGGGAACTTAAAAGAAATTAAAAGGGATAAATGATACCGTTATAAAAAGATGATACACAGAATAACCTTCTCATCTGGCAAAACACCGGTGTATCTTATTTTGCATGTAGTTTTACTCTTACACTGTGTCTGTGGTGTTTGTTCGGCGCGCCTAAGAATTTCATTGGACGTCTCCGATGGACCTGATTTTCCCCTAAAATCGGACAGGAGGAGCCCTAGGACTGATCTCGGGTTCACTGTCCCATCGGTCCGCACCCTCAAAAAAACTGTATAGGCTACTGAAGATTGTTTTCATAAATAAAAAAGTGAAACAATTTTTATTATGTAACAATAAACGTTCCAAACAGTAGTACACTGTAATAAAGATTAAAGTGCGTTTTACAAGAAAATACAATTTCAGTTTTTCTACTCCAAAATCATGTTTAATTCAATGTGTTATTTGCCTTTTCTTGTAATTATTTGTGACAATTACTAGAAATGAAATAGTAAATCACATGACCTCATAATGTGCATGCTTATTTC
This sequence comes from Scardinius erythrophthalmus, assembly GCF_964197995.2. Lineage (NCBI taxonomy): Eukaryota > Metazoa > Chordata > Actinopteri > Cypriniformes > Leuciscidae > Scardinius > Scardinius erythrophthalmus. Next base: position 4,934,533 of record NC_138229.1, read on the forward strand.
TGGAAGTCATGCCATCATTTTAGGATTAAATATGTATTGTGAATTTTTTTTATTGTGTTGTCTATACTGTTGTACTGCACATTTTGGCAGTACAGGTCACAGATTCTATGCTTAATATTTGTATACTGTGCACACAGATACTGCAGAATGGCAGTAACATAGCAGAATATATGATTAAGGAATATTATAAAGGTAGCCTACTCCAGGTTTGGACAAAGACCACAGAAAATGTCCACTAAGGAGTCGAGGTTGGTGCTGAGGTTCAAAAATATTGAATTTCGCGCAAAGATGCACTTCATGTGTTTTTCATGTGAAGAGAAAAAAGACTTTCCATGAAGACCTGACAGAAATTAGCCTATATCAACCACACATGTTGAGGAAACATGACGGGTCTATAATGACATAATGGACATTGACTCAAACTATTACAATCTAATCATTAATGGAAGCATTAATGAGTCTCTCATGAGTTGAGTTTTGATGAAGAATTTAATGGAGAAGAACTTAAGATGACATAAACACATAGGCCTACTGTACATCAGCTCAAGTAAAAACATTCAAATCAGTAATTTGCTGTTTTCTGAATATCAAACCGAATCATTTGTTAAACTGATATTGGCCTATAAAATAACACTAATTTGCCCGGTTTCACAGACAAGGCTTAAGGTTTGAGCTGTTTTAACTGAAAGCAACTGATATATCCTTAGCGATGTGGAACTCCCGATCGAACGTGCTCACCGGGTTTGGAAGAGATCACCTGGAAGAGCGCGACCGGTTGGTTGTCCGTTACACCAGGTGGAAGGATAAGGACGAGATTTTATAGAAGGCACGACAGAAAACACAAGAATGGCGTGAACGAAGCAAAAGTGAAGATGATGGATCTAACGGGCAAATTCAGGTGTCAGAGGACTTGAGTACTCGAGTGCGTGAGATACTGAGAAAGCTGGTATGCAAACTCTTCGTCTAAATCAACCTAACACACGGATGTCGCTTGGTTTTGATAAACTTTTTGGACGGTACACTCTCAGGAAAAAAGGTACAAAAGCTGTCACTGGGACAGTACCCTTCAAAAGGGTTCTAATATGTAGCCTACCATACTAATATGTACACGTCTGGTACCAATATGTACATTGAGGGACTTAAATGCACCCTTTAGGTACAAAGGTGTACCTTTTGAAAAGTTACCGCCACAGTGACAGCTTTTGTACCTTTTTTCTGAGAGTGTAGAGTTTTCACTTATGATACCGAATCTGAGTCTGTGGTTGAAATTGTGGACTGAATAATGAAGAAACATTTGACACTCGAGTAAAGTAGGCCTAGGATGACGGCCTCGTCCCAGATGAATTTACTATGATCTCGTGGAATGTTCAAGGGTTAAAGACGAAAGTCAATAACAGTGAGTTAATGGATACCTTATGAGTCATATGCGCAAAAGTTGTCGCTGTTTCTAGTAGTAGAATCCTGTTTGCTTTGACCTCATATTTGGTGTTAATGCATATGCTTTTAATGTGTTGTAGCCTGGAATATTGTGTTGGAAACTTTTATTCCTTCAGACGTTGGGATCGCGTTCAAACAGAAGTTATTCTTTTATTGAGAACTTCGCTGTGCGTTGCTGCAGTTCGTCCAACAATACAGTATGCATTGTGGCTATATACATTCCAAGGGGGAGGGATAACATAGAGGCGGAGACTCTGAACAAAGCATGCAAATGGAGTAGGAACACACCCTACTCTGAGATCGCTACCAATCCCAATTGAATCAGCGTAACTATTCAAATGCTGATACTGGCGAGGAACTCCGGTTCTAAGAGCCATCCCAGAGCCATGAAAGACAAAAGGTGAAAGTCTCCCCTTCAGCTAATCCAATCAACCTAACGATTCAACGTCTGGGACTGGGGCTCGAGCCATTAAAGACAAAAGGTGAAACAGGAATTGTAACTTTGCTGAGCAGAATCATTTGTGTGAGAGTCATCTTAACCTTAAAAGCTAAATACAATATTCTTCACCGTAATGTTATGTAAGGAAGCATATCTGAAATAGATTCTTAAATTTGTAATCCTTCAATTGTCACATTTTATATTGAGATACAATACATTGTATCTCTGTGTTAATGATTTAACTTTTCAACTAATTTACCTATACGAATTATTTCTGCGGTAGAAAACGTTGTGGCACCAAGATAGGCTACTATGAAGGGGGCTTGGGTTGGCTATAGCCCCTGGGCCCTATGTGTGGGCGCCTGCTTATGAGTTGAGTTCTGTCACTTATTGGCTGGTGTTGTATTACAAATGTATTAAATGTTTAATTTAGGTTTCCAATACAATAGTAAATAAACTGCGTAGACTGAATTTAGCATTTGAGGCATAGATGATGATATTCAAAGAAGATTAAGTCAAGCAATCCAGGTGTCTGACATTAACCTTTTGTCTTTTGTCTTTATGCACCTCCTGAACAGTGTCATTGTCCCAAGTTACGCTATGATAATGTGAAGGTTTGGGTGATACTGTCAGGCTGATTGGATTAGCATTTATGCATGTGAATGACACTGTTATGCTGATGAGATCAGGAAATCTCTGTAAACGAGCTGACTCATGTAGGCTACTTCATTTGCATACTTTGATCAACCTCAATGTAAATCCCTCCCCCTAAATGTATATAGGCTATTGCAAGGCAACGTTCCTTACTTAGACTTGAGTTGGATGACTACAGCAACGCACAGCAAAGTCCTCAATAAAGAATAACTTCTGCTTGAAAGATATCCCAACATCTCCTGGTCTCTGCTTTGACGAAGGAAAAGTTTCCAACACTGGTTAAACAGGTTTTTTTTCTCATGCACAAGCAGCATTTGGACGTAACATTGGAAGTATCTGTGTATATGTAGCCTACATGATTCTATATTGTGAAAGATTTTTCGGTTATACTTTATTTGACACTTTATTTATAAATTGGAAAAGAGTCGGTTATGCAATGTCAGTTTAACAAATGATTCGTTTTGATATTCAGCAAACAGCAAATGACTCAAAAACATACATTTTAGTTTGGGACTAGGCTTTAGCCTTGTCTGTGAAACCGGGGGAATATGTAGTCAGTAAATACGGTTTATTTGAAGTTTGATGCATTAGAATTTGATAAAGAGCTTTACATTTGTAATATTAAAAACAGATAATTTGTGGATTTTAATACTGACACATTACAGATGAACCATAGCCTACTGATGATCTTCATTCATTCTTTGATCTTTATCAGCAAACGCATAACAGATCAATAAAACCTATGACGGTTGCCTTAAGGCTTAAGGAGCAATTTCAGATGTGCAGTAACATGTCATTGAGCACATCGTATAATTTCCCTCAAATGAAGACATTCCATGTTAGCATGAAGTGCCTTCAAAGCACTTTTGAAATAATTTTGCATGGTGAATATGAGAGTCTTAACGTCCTTATTTTAGAAGCAACAAACCCTGACTAACATTACAAGTCTCTTGTGCTCACCAGTGCTGCATTTATTTAATCAAAAATAAACACAATAAAAATAAAAATATTGTGAAATATTATTACATTTTAAAAAACAGTTAAAAATGTAACTTGTACATTTTCAGCATCATTCCTCCAGTGTTCAGCGTCACATGATCCTTCAGAAATCATTCTAATATTCTGATTTGCTGCTCAAGAAACATTTTCTGAGTATTATGTTAAAAACAGTTGTGCTGCTCAACATTTTTGTGGAAACCTTGATGGAAAACTTCTGTGAAAAAAAACAAACTACTTTTAAGAATGCATTAAACTGTTGAAATGTGACAGTAAAAACACTTAGGTTGTTAAAAAAATCACGATTATCCACAAAAATTTTAAATGGCAAAATTTGTTTTTAGCATTGATAATAAGAACCATTATTAATAATTAAGCACCAGTAATAACTGATAATATCTGAGCAGCAAATCAGCATATTCGAATGATTTCAGAAGGATCATGTGACACTGAAGACTAGAGTAATGATGTTGAAAATTCAGCTTTGATCACAGGAATAAATTACATTTTGAAATATAATCACAGTTATTTTAAACAGTAATAATATTTCACAATATGACACTTTTTTTTTATCAAGTAGATGAGTGTAAGAGACTTCTTTCAAAAACATTAAAAAAATCTTAATTATTCTAAACTTTTGACCGGTAGATTAAAGGATAACAAACAAACCAGCCTCACTAAAGATGGAGGGATGATGGTGTAAGCTCGCGCTCGATCGGCCCAAAGTCCGGCATCCGACCAGCGCGGAAGGTCTTCACGTCTTACTGTCTTTTTCTCGAGGCAAAGTATTTTTGATTAAATGCAATACGTTTGCATATGTATTCTCTCGTTATTTCATCTGACTCCATAAATGAAAAGGTTTTAATGATATCTGTGCATCATTAAATGTGAGCGAATGTTTGACTATTCCTTTTAACTCTTTAATGAAAATAATGTCAAAGTCAGTTAGAATAATCAAATGAAACAATTTATTATGTCAGGTAAATATATCATGCCAATTACATAATCAATTCAAAGATAATCGATACAAAACATCAAATGCTCTGGATTAAAGAGAAGAGATGCGAACCCGACATTAAGATACATGATGCAGAGTAAGTTTACTTTACTCTTAAGTAAGAGTCGCTCTTAGCGTCATGGGCCAACTTGAGTTACAAAAAGGCCCCGAGCCCTTTGCTGCATTCCATTAAATAGACAGAACCTCTTTCACATGGAAACATGTGCTAACAAAGGAAATTTGCATTCAGAGGTTACACCTTTTGGGGATATGAGACCATTTGCCAGGAGACCACCTTCCTTTGTATGCCAGCTATCTCTAAACTCTTAAAAACCTTATTACCTTTTGTTTTACTTATTTGGGAATGAGACACTTGTACCAGACGCACTGAGACATTTCAAATGATACCAAACATGTGTGATACTGTATGATAATTATTCCCATTAAACCATATGGATTTTTGGCTCCAACCCTGATCAAACACATCTGAGCAAGCTAATCAATGTCTTCAGGATCACTAGAAACTCACAGCTAGGTGTGTTTGATCAGGGTTGGAGCTAAACTGTGCAGGACAGTGGCCCTCCAGGACCGAGTCTGAGAAACCCTGGTTTATTGGCTTTTACATTTGCGTGGTAAGGGTAAAGACAGCTCAATGAGTCTGGGGGAGGCGGTGGCGGCCCGGGCGGCAGGACTGACCCGGTAGGGGTCGTACCCCTCAAAGAGGGCCTGGCGTGTCTTGGGTCGAGCCAGCGTCTGCAGACTCTCGCTGGCTACAGCCTTCAGGACACGATCTGGGACCGGCCCAGACACCGGCCTGGCGAGAGCGTGCTGTGCGTGAACCTGTTTAGGAGCTGAGAGTGGAAAACATGAGAGATGAACAGAAAATTACTATTCAAAGCTCTCCAAACGTGGTGATATGGACTCACAGGCCAGCTGCAGTATTCGTGAGGAGGGTGGGGTGGGGATGCCAAACACGTGGGTGCTTGAATCCACACTGGGTGCGTCAGTCAACACCATCTTCGCTTGTTTTGGTTGAGCTAAATGGCATATCCTAGGACTCGGCTTAGCCGTTTTAACCGCAACACTCAGCTGTAAAGGCACAATAACCAGATCTGCCATGTGTCATGCAATAAACCATAAACACATTCTGCAGAATGTGCTTGAGGGCTTGTGAGTCAACACTTTAAAACTGTAACGCAGAGCAACACACCTAGTAACTGAGAGAAAGGTATCTGTAAGGAGAGCACTGACAAACATTAGAAGATCTGACCACTACTGGTGGTCTAATTTCTGGAGTTTAAAGGGTTAGTTAACCCCAAAATGAAAATTATCCCATAATTTACTCAGCCTTAAGCCATCCAATTTTTATATGACTTTCTTCTTTCAGCCAAACACAATCGGAATTATACTGAAAAATATCCTGGCTAGTCCAAGCTTTATAATGGGAGTGAGTAGCCTGAGATTTTGAAGCCCAAAAAAAGTGCATCCATCCATCATAAAAGTTATCCATACGGCTTCAGAGGGTTAATAAAGGTCTTCTGAAGCGAAGCGATGCATTTTTGTAAGAAAAATAAAGGATTTTTTTATATATTATATTATAAGATTTATTAATACATGATATTTTTTAACCTAACTCCAATTGTGTTTGGCTGAAAAAGGAAAGTCACATACACCTAGGATGGCTTGATGGTGAGTAAATTATGGGATAATTTTCATTTTTGGGTGAATTAACCCATTAAAGAGGACCTATTATGCTTTTTTAGTGTGTAATGTTGCTGTTTGAGCATGAAAAATGTCTGCAAAGTTAAAAAGCAGAAAGTCCCTCCAGCGAGAGTTCTCCTCTATATCAGTGTCACTGTTTCTGAACTCCCTGAAATGCCTCCATTGTAGTCTTGAGGTTACTTAAGGGAACGAACATGTCACAATATTCCTCATTTAAATAATTCCCACCAAATGCATACACACACACACACACACACACACACACACACACACACACACACACACACACACACACACACACACACACACACACAAAACTATTCTAGTAGACCCCAAAAACAAAGGGCATTTAAAAGGGCATAATAGATCCCCTTTAACTACACCTTAAGTTCTAACATGCCAGTGTCACTTTGAACTCGACGACTTGGGCGATCTAAAAGTATGTACTTCCTGTGTGGTGCATGTTCATACTTTGAGCTTTTAGTAAGACTTTTTTAGTAAGAGTTTGTACATACAGTACATTATTGGGACATTCCAAATCATAACTTTCATAGCTCAGATATCTTTAATTTATCCATTCATAGCTCTGATTGCCATCCAGCAACATTTACTAAATCACTTCAGCCCAGGAAATGGCTTGATGAACGTAGGATTTTTTCCTGTGTCGTCAATAGATTTCATACTGAAACAGGAAGGTGGGGTGGCAGACACTAGAGGGGTTGTCCCAATTTTCAACTCACGTCTCACGCATGAACCAAAATGTACCTATAAAGCAAACACACCAGCACACTTTCAAAGTATACTAGAAACGGTATAATATAATACAGTATGAGTTTGGGAAAATGCTTCTAATTTGAATTACTTGTAATTTCATTTCATTTTTTTTAAGTAATTGATAAATAATATTTAAATAATACTTTCCCCATTACATTTACAATTCACCATAGATCTCCAAATTATAAAACAAATATTTGATTGTATTATTATTATTGTAACATCTTTGAAAATATAATTTATTCCTCAGTCTTCAGTGTCACATGATCCTTATCCAACATGATATGCTGCTCAAGAAATATTTATTATCAATGTTGATAATATGCTTTTTTTATATAAATGTTTTGTAACATTATAAACGTCTTGTCATTTTAATGCATCCTTGCTGAATAAAAGCAGGTTTCATTTGTTAACATTGGTTACCTAGTTGAATTAACAATAAAAAACATTAATCTTAGTTAGTTAACTTCAACATTTATATTACTAAAATCAAAAGTTGTACCTGTTAATATTTTAATGGACCTGAGCTAGCATGAATGAACAATGAACAGTAATATTTTGTATTAACTAACGTTAACAAAGATTCATAAATAATGTAACAAATGTATTGCTCATTGTTGGTTAATATTAAGTAATGCATTTACTTGCATTAACTAATGGAACCATATTTAAAGTGATACCAGAAGTGCATGTGCTGGTTCTTTAAAGAACACAGAAACCAATATAGTTCAATATTAAATTTTCTAAAAAATATTTTTGGATTATAGTGTGGGTTGTGGTCGTATTTAGTCATGTGGTAAAAAGGGTTCAAGGTTTTCTTCCAGAGAGGTGAGAAACACTCATTTGTAACCACTCAAAGTGTTTGGGTGCAGCATTGAGGGGAAAACCACTTTTTTATACATCTTGATACTACTATGGCATTTTAAAATAACTAATATGCTTTAGTTTACATTACAGGCATGATGCAATCTAATGCATATTAGATATGAAAGTCATTCTCCTTTGAACAACTCAGAACGTCAGTGGAGAAAGGCATATAGTTCGTCATAACATCGTAATATACATCATATCACCAGCTATATTGCTAAATGTGCCTGATTTTTCATATCAACAGTAAATATACTGTGAGAACCTGGCTTCTCTTGAGACCCCACTGCTTCACAGCAGATAATGATATGCTAAAGCCCGCCGGTTCGTTGACCTGATTGGTTACAAGGTCCAGACGTCAGAAACACCAGCGATTTTAAACCACGTTTTTGAGACTGTCTTTTTTTCCACTGACTTATGTATTTGCACATGGTTTGTCTTAAAGCATATTAAAAACACCACATAGACATATAAACAGTTTATTTTCACTTTAACTAAAGCATTATTGTTATGAATCCTTGCAGAACGGCTTCATCTCAGTGACATTTGAAGGATTTCTCACGCATGAAGATTGCATGATTGAAACCTTGCAAACAAAAGAAACATGCACCAAACTTTGTGTACATTTTACCACCAGACTCTAAATACTAAACACAAACCAAAGGATAATCTGACAAAAATAAAATGTTAAAATGTGCACAAGCTCAGGCATTAAAGGTAGGGTAGGCAATTTCGGAGAGGCTAGCGATAGCAAGCTAGTTTTGAAAGCATGAGATCCCGCCCTCCCTCCAGAGCGTCTCCAAAGCCACGACTCCTTCAAAACACATGAACACACACAGCAGGGAGCGAACAAAAAAGACGGCGTTAAACCACCTAATGTCTGAAAGCACATAACATTACAATAATAATAAACATAAACAACTTAAAGAGAGCTGACCTTTATCACCAGATTCATTTCAGCATGGTGGTCTTGACATAAGCCGCGTTTCCACCGCAGGAACTTTCCCCAGGAACTAGGAACTTTGGGCTGGTACTCGATGTGTTTACACCGCAGGAACCAGGGTCTAAATGAAGTTCCGGGTACATATTTCCCCCTCCGATAGTCGCTGCTCATGAGGTAGTACTTTTTCAAAGTTCAGGAACTTTCAGGGGTGGGACTTGTGCGCTGCACAAGCTGATTGGTTGTGTTCACGCCGCATTTTGGTTGGATGACTCCACGCAGCATTTTATTTATTTTTAACCTCCCTTTTTAAAAAATCTATTGCGGTTAGTGTCATGGCTTCATGCAGTAAGAGTTGTCTGTCTGAAAATATGGAATTTAATAAAAAACTGGTGGACTGGCGACGAGTTTCAGGCTTTATTAAGGGTATTTGTGGAAGAGGAAACTTTCTGCGCGTTCGTCCCAGCCATCTCACGGTCAATGTCCGCAATAGCTGATAACATACAAATTTTATATCTACGAGCTTACTGAACACGCTTTATCAGTGCTCGTCTCTTTTCTGCCACAGCTTTTATTATTAAAGGTGCTGTAAGTGATGCGACGCGTTTTTTAGGCCAAAACATTTTTTGTCACATACAGCAAACATCTCCTCACTATCTGTCCCCTGAACACACTGTAAAAAAACGCGGTCTCTCTAGACACCACAGGCTCCACAAACGGCAACAAAAACAAACTGGGCTCACCCGCACCACGAAACATAATAAACAGAGCTCCAGCCAATAACCAACAAGAAGTATTGGAGGGTGGGGTTTGGGGGTTAGTGCGCGTGCACGTGAAGGGGGTGTGTGGAGGGGAGAGAACAGAGAAGCGAGGGAAGTTTGAATTATGGCGACACACGACCAAAGAGACGACGTTCCGATGAACAAATTGCAAAGAAGAGGGACAAGGATAAGGAACGCACAAAGTCCCAAATTTACAACTCCGCCGGCAGAAGGGCTTCCAATCCGACATTCAGTTGCTCTGTTTTTGCAGAACAGGTAAATCCATTTTTCTTTCTAAACTGACGTTCATGTTCGCTAAACCAACACAAGGATGTAATTAGCTAGAACTATGCAGTCAGCCTTAACTTTGGTGAATACCAGTGGCGGATTTAGCAAATTGGGGGCCCAAGGCGAAAGTATGTATGGGGGCCCCCCCATTCGATCTTTAAAGGGGGGGTGAAATGCTCATTTTCACTCAATCTCCTGTTAATCTTGAGTACCTATAGAGTAGTATTGCATCCTTCATATCTCCAAAAAGTCTTTAGGTTTATTATATTTATAAAAGAAAGATAGGCTGTACCGAGTTTTTCCGGAAAAAACCGAGCGTCTGGAGGCGGGCCGTGTGGGTGGTGTGCTAAAGCTGTGTGCTAACGCCCCGAGCTAACAACACGCAGAGACATTTGAAGCAGTTTTACTCACCGCCTGCGACCGCGAACCTTTATCATTGTGACTGCTCGATCCTTAAGCATTAGACGATCTGCAAATCCGTCGATCTGGGCTTTGTTTATAAAACAATCATCGTCGAAATGCAGGGAACAAACAGTCTTGCACAAAAAACAAACAGTCTCTGAAAAAACAGACTCCATCCACTGGTCCCTTAACGCTGGGTTCTTTAGGAATCTGTGCAGGGTTGTCTTGCCCTGGCAAACAAAAACCCACTTCTTTGGTGACATTGATCTCCCAAAAGCTAAGCAGAGCGCTTTGATGAGGTAACGCACTGCTTTCGCTCTCTTCTCTCTCTGTCTGGTCTACGAGTGCGCGCGCGCCCGCGGAGAAGTGCCCTTAGGACCCATATAAGGAAATTCCGCCCCATCTTACGTGACACAGACCCATACTCGAAAAAAACTTTTACGAAACTTGTGACAAACCGGAAGGACCATTTTTGGCACAGAAATGCTCCTTCAAACGTACAATTTAATTTTTGAATCTTTGTCCATGTTTAGCATGGGAATCCAACTCTTTAACAGTGTAAAAAACTCAGTATGCATGAAATAGCATTTCACCCCCCCCCCCCCCTTTAAAAGATAACGGAAAAAAAAATTACCGACTGAATGGTGGATAGGCAGGTAAAGCTAATCTACAGGGAAGTAAAGGTTGGAGAGCAGAAAAAAAACCTTCCCCTTTAAACCCTGCATACATTTCTTTACTCCAAAATGAAGATGGAAAGCAGAGAACACACAAAGTGTAGCACTACACAAACTAATAGTCACGATGGAACCCAACAGAGAATAAGGTTTCAGATAACACCTGAAAAATCTAGCATCACAATAATGTAAAATGTACATTTTTATAATGTAAAAACATTTTAGTAACTAAACAGAAACATGTTACAATGTTTACATGGTACAATTTCTGGCAAGCTATGTTTTTTTATTATTGCTTGACACAAATTTCACAATTTCAATTCAATTCTTGTGATTTGATTCAATATTGACTCATTTGGATACATATTAGGTACACAAGATAGGCATTAATTTTTCTCAAGAAAAAAAAAACCCTCACATAATGCTGTATACAAACAGCCCTATCAGCTAGTATTATTTAAGGTTAAAAATAAAAATAACTCAAATTAAACAATGCGTTTTTATTATAATAACAACTTTAATAATATAAGTAAAAAATATACTAAATATGTAATATAGTACACATATTTAGCCAAATAGGCTACTAACATGCTATAACATATATTATGGTCATTAAAGGGATACTCTACCGAAAAATGAAAATTCTGTCATCATATACTCACCCTCATGTTGTTTCAAACCTGTATGAATTTCTTTCTTCTGCTGAACAGAAAGGAAGATATTTAGAAGAATGTCAGTAACCAGAAAGTTTTAGATACCATTGACTTCCATATCTAAAACTGTCTGGTTACTGACATTCTTCTAAATATCTTCCTTTCTGTTCAGCAGAAGAAAGAAATTCATACAGGTTTGAAACAACATGAGGGTGAGTATATGATGACAGAATTTTCTTTTTTCGATAGAGTATCCCTTTAAACGGCTTTCCTGAGGTAAATGTTATGTGACATAATTGTTCTCCAGCTGTTTTATTGACCCGTTTTCGCGGTTGAAAAACACTGATTGATCGATATTATGTATGAGGAATATACATTTCGGTAAGTTGTACTGTATCTTTCAACATTGTTAATTTGTGTTTATTCAGCTAGTGGAGATGATCGGTTCACGTGCCGTTAGGGATCTGTCACGTCACATTTACAAGCGCCAAAACGGTAGTATGGGGGTAAGAGGGGCGAAATGGGGAGAGGTGATGTTGCATATGGCTCCTAGCAAATCCACATAAGTTATATCCATGTGAGTGTGTTAACGTTATCCTCACCTAGCTGCTGCTGCTGCTGCTGTAGCGGCATGTTCAACGCTTTGGACGTTAATAGTTGTTCCTGTCTGTATCCCCAACAGTAGCCGTAAAAAAAAGTTTGTCATCTTTGGCAGCGTTGCCAAATACTTATCGGCGTCTTTTCGCTTTTTTCTTTTATTTGAGCTGCTTGGGTAACTTCGCTTCAGTTTCTCGTTTCGTCTCTGTTTGTGTACTTCCAAGTACTCCTGTCATTGCGTGTTTATCTTTTGCGCCGCGCACCGTTACGGACTAGTCCATTTCATTGTGAAAGTCGGGGGTGTATGTAGAGACGGATAACCATGAACTGGGCATTTTAACTACTACTTTTCAACGTATTTATTAAGAATATTAATACAATTTACCATTCTTTTGATGCGTTCATGATGATAAGGGGCTTTTTCTATTCTTTTTTTTTCTTTTTTTTTGAGGTGGGTTGGGGGCCCCCCTATTACGACCGCTGGTAGGGGGCCCCAAGCAGCCGCCTACCTATGCCTCTATGTTAAGACCGCCACTGGTGAATACAACATGTATGTTTCTAGCAGCGATCAATCTCTATTGTAAATGATCAAGCAAATTCACAGTAGGGCGACAATTTGTGTGAATGATTGTTTTCATCCACTGTTTGCTATGAATTTGAATGTTCATTTATAGGCTATTGACAACTTTGACTAAATTTGTTTACGCCGCCGCCGTTGTTTATGCTCACTGGGAAACGCGAACGTTATCATGCTATTATTGCGTCCTTGTATGGGAGCTATTTATAACCTCAGGTGGCGAGACGATTTTAATATAATGTTTCTCTTTTTCTGCATTCTGTTCTGCAATATATAAAAGCATTTATCTAACTTGGCGACATTACTCATTGAATGAAGTATCAGTAAAACTAAACTTTGTTTGTAATGACTATTTGGACTTTCCTTTATGTCGGAAGGGAGGGGAGGAGGGAGGAGACGGGATGAGGAGGAGGGAGGGTCTAGCTAGCCTCCGTTTTGTTTGACAACAATTCGAATGTCAACAAGAAGTAACGTCTCCCGGGATCGGTTTACAGCACCTAAGTCATTATGTTTACACGTTGTCATCTATTGCAAGGCACTCCAAACCATGTTACAAATTTGCTATAACAGGATTGAAATAGCGCTTTGAGGTTAGTAGGGTTCAGGCTTTTTTTAAGCGTATTTGCGAAAGAGGACATTTTTGTGCGTTCGTCCCAGGCATCTCACAATAACTGAAAACATACGTTGTCTAATTTTATACGCATACGAGCTTTCTGAACACGCTTTAGTATCAGTGCTCGTCTATTTTGTTTTGTTAATTACCTCGTTAGTAAACCAATACATAACTGCAGCACAGTTTGAATCTCCTCCATACTTATTATAAATGTGGCGCTCAAAACTGATTACTGTCCGTCGCAGACTGGGAGGAGCAGTTGCGCGCAGTTTACCTTCCCGGTACTTTAGACCGCGGTGTAAACGCAGAAAGCAACCGGTCTGGGGCAAAAAAAGTTCCTGGGACAAATTCTTCCGGGTAATTTCGGTGGAAACGCGGCTACAGAAACACATAAATCTCCGGGTAGAACGTCACATACGTGAACGCAGCATAAGCTGGTTGTTTTGGTTCAGGAGGAACTGTAAAAGCTGCTGATGTCTGTTTGTGGCGCTCGGTGACTGTTTGTCTACAATTCTGCATGGATCAAGCTGATGAACTGTGATTTCTGAGCAGCCCGTTCTCATCCCAAGGCGTCATATACTAACGCTTTTGACATTTCGTCTACATTGAACGCACATGGCACCCTTTAGCGTCAATATGAGACGCAGATAGATATGGGCCAGAAGGCGCCTCCTAGCGGTTTAACCCTAACCCTACCCCAGACCTAAACCTACCCATAACCGAACAAAGCTATCTGCGTCTCTTATTGACACTAAAGGGTGCCATGTGCGTTCGATGTAGACGAAATGTCAAAAGCGCCAGTATATGACGCCCAATGATGAGAATGCGTTGGTCTGAGAGAGCAGGAGCACGGAGGAATGGAAATACCTTATGTTGACAGGCAGGTAGGATATCGTTCATTGCGTTCGGACCAAATACAATGATTGGACGAAAATGTTTCGGTCCTGAGACTTCCACAGAAGATATACAGTGCAATTTTTTTTTATATTTATACCACTTCTATGAATGATTGCTATCAGGATGTGAAGAAAGTTTCAACCAGTTTAATCTATTTTATATCTTGTCTAAAGTTTAATAAACTATTCCATTTCAAAAACATATATTTTAAGGAGCGCAGGCCTAATCTTAAATTGTAAAATATAGTGTTTTTACTCACAGGAGCCAGAAGGGGGCGATCAGGCTGCCATCCATCAACAGGCACACGAGGCGAAGCCAGTGAACACACTCTTTGAGAAGGACATGCTTTTAGCGCTGCTGCACTAACCATCCACTCCGGGGACCTTCTGTGAGGATAGACGTGTGAGCTATGTTAAGGATAGCATACTACCATAATACTATTTCTGCTGTACACTGTGCAGAGTATGCAGAAATAAAAGGTCAAGTAGCACTCAACTTGACCTTCCATTTCATGTGAAAATGTCTGTTTCTGCATTATGTTTTCTGTTTTACATTCATTTTTCTATCATTATATCATTATATCACATATATATTTAGCACTGCCATGAATCGTGATCATGATCTTCTAGCTTCTTTTCTTCAAATCAGCTAGATGATACCCGAGAGAGCTGGATTCATATTTGCTTATTAATCATTACAGATGCGCTCATCAGTTGAGAACGCAGCCAATAAAAGCCCTGTGATGAGCTTTGAGAATGAGTTTAGCGTTTGAATGGAACCAAGAGGACAGAGAGCGGGAGAGCAGTTACTGCACGAAGATGTCAGTTGGTGTACTGTCTGCGTTATTAAAATCTAAACGGAAACTGAAATTATGAGATAAGCATCCTGGGATATTTTGGAAGTGAAATTACTGTTTGTGTCCTTTAACGATGATAAAATGGAATGAACGAGCATAACTCTCATAGGTTGCACATGAATGAAGGCGGAGGGGTGTAATGCATGTGAAACAGTTTAGGTGGCTATAAGAACTCCATATACACACATTCAATAATAATAAAAAAACTTATTAATATTAATACATGCATATATTACTATAACTTAACATTTGTTAGTATATTTTATAACAGGAGAATCTTATTGGATTTAATATTGAATTGAATTACATTATATTGAAATTTGTTATGTGTGCTTGTTTTGCACATGGAGTTAAAATGCATTTATACAGCCCTGTGTGGTGACTATTTCTTTAAGAACTGTAGCTTTACATTAAGAAGTTTTAATGGAAATAACATTAGTCACCTGCTCTCCTTGAAGAAACGGCTTGATTGTTTGCTCTGGGCGAGCTTCTCCAAACGAGGAGTCAGTTCTGTGGAGACAATCTCAATTACCCTTTTAAATGATCATCTTTAAGTCAAGTCAAGTCAAGTCAAGTGTATTTGTATAGCGCTTTTCACAATACAGATTGTATCAAAGCAGCTTCACAGTATTAAATTAAAATAATACAACAAGGTTTGTTTCTAATGGAATTTATTGATTGATAAAATTAAAATTAAATATGCCCAAAATATCCCCAACTGAGCAAGCCAAAGGCAACACTGAAAATAACAACACTGAAAATTCTTTACTGAAAATATTTTCAATATATACAACAGTACAGATTGTAAACTTTCAGCTGTAAAAAAAAAAAAAAAAAGTCCTATTCCTTAACCTTTTAAGGAATAGGAATAGGAATAGGTAAAGCAAAAGAGGTGCCAGATTTGCAACCTCGTATTCATTAAAATCATGTTAACATTTTCATTATGCTTCTAAGCGTTCGGTAAATGAAGTGATTCTCATACCAAAGGCAGTTGTGGAGATGTTCTTTGACCTGGTTGGTAGTTCGTCAAGCCAGTATACTGAGCGCCTATTTTGATATTAAAAGAATACAAAATAATTCATTATTGCAGAAAAACAAAGATAAATGGGTGAATTGAACACATTTAGCTGCTGTATTTCATCATATACTCTTAAAAATCAAGGCATTTGCAGTGATGGCTCCATGAAGAACCTTTAACATCCATGGAACGTTTTCAAAGCACAATAGTGGAAAAAAGGTTCATTAGATTACTAAAATGTTCTTCACACTAAGAAAAGGTGGTTCTTTTATGAACGGTTCACTGAAAGGTTCTTTGAGGAACCAAAAATGGTTCTTCTATGGCATCACTATGAAACCTTTATTTTTAAAGATGTACATTTCCAAAACCATTGTTGGGGTCAGTGTCACTGCAGTGTCATAACAGGAATGCGGCAGAGACAAGTCAATGTGAAAGCATGAATAATTCACAAAAGGAAGCCCAAGTTAAAGTATGTGCTGCAGTTTGCATGAGTCAAAGAGCCCCCTTGTGGGCAAACACGCCAGTTCATTTAAAAACTAGGTCAAGCACAGACAGAGGTTTTGACCATGTGAGAGAATGGCAGTCTTTATTTTCCTGGGACACAGCAATTCAGTTTTGTCCTCTGTAGAGGATGATGCCACATATTGAAGTCCTTGTATGTCTTGTATATCTATATTTTCGAATGACGTTCAAAGCAGAGTAAGATGTTCTTTACATATTCTGAATTATTACTCATTATTTATCTATATAAATATATAGTAACTATTAACCATGAATTTTGCCTCAGTAAACTCCTAATTACTGCTTATTAATAGTTAGTAAGGTAGTTGTTAAGTTTAGGTATTGGGTGGATTAAAGGATGTAGAATATGGTCATGCAGAATAAGGCATTTATTTGTGCTTTATAAGTACTAATAAACAGCCAATATGCATGCTAATAGCAACTAGTTAATAGTGAGAATTGGACCCTGAACTAAAGTGTTAGCTAAACATTTTTTCCCCTCTGGCCCATCTTTGACTAGCTTTTCTTTCATTAATCCATCTTCTGTCTCGGAGTTAATCTTGAAATCCAACTCTTCATCTTGTAGACTTGACCCCGCATCTACTTCTCTCCTGAAATTCTGCCACTCTGTCATCTTTGCCCCTGTTTCTTACTTCATTGACACATCTCTTACCTTTGCTTCATTTCCTCTGTCACTAAAAACTGCCACAGTTTCCCCAGTTCTCAAGAAACCCAACCTCAACCCCTCAGTTCTATTTAATTATCGTCCTATTTCAAATCTACCATTAATTGCCAAATTACTGGAAAGAACAGTTGCTTCCCAGCTTCAGTCTTTTCTAGTTGACAAGAATCTCTTAGATCGCTTTCAATCTGGTGTTTGCCCATTTCATTGAAACTGCCCTTGTAAATGTAGTAAACGACCCACTACTTTCTGGTGACTCTGGCTCTCTCTCTCTCTCTCTACTTCTACTACTCAACCTCTGCATTATATACTATCTGCCATGATTTACTTATTTCTCGCCTCTCAGATGTGGGTGTTGCTCTTTCTTGGTTTTCTTATATCTCTCTGATAGACAATTTTACATTTCAATGCAGGATTTTAGATCTCAGACTATCCCTCTGAAGTGAGGTGCACCCCAGGGAACCATTCTAGGGTCATTACTATTCATCATTTAGCCTACACTACCTCATACATGGTTTTATCATTAGCTGATGACATCCAGATGTGCAAGTCTGTTTTATCTACTCAAATTAATAAAATATCCACTTGTGAGAATGCAATGAGAATGGCTCAACTCCAACTCTCTGAAACTAAATATGGACAAGCCTGATATCATTATTACTGGAACTGATTTTGACTTTGCCTGTAAGATTGCTAGTAGGCCTACTCTAATCAAACCATTCAGTACTGTAAAAAAAAAACTGTTATTTTTGATTCCTCTCTCACATTTGAGGCTCATATCAACTATCACCAAATCTGCTTTCTTCCACTTACATCACATTGCTAATAATGTATAGGATATATATATATATATATATATATATATATATTTTTATCAATTCACTTATTTTGCCTATATTCACACAAATTGAGTGATAAGAAAATTGTAAACATTTATTTGTCAAGTAAATTATGTCAGTTGGAACTTGGCAGCGGGATGTTGTATATAAACACACGGCCATATATAGGACAAACCCCGCTGTTGATCTATATAAAGACATGTGCTGTACCTGTCTGGGAATCTGAGCAGGTTTGGTTTGGGCAGCGCGAGGCGGTCTGTGCGCGTGGCCATGGTGAAGCGCGTTCCTGCTCAATAAACACAACAGCTTACAGTAGTTATAGCCGAACTCTGGAACTTGTCCTTTAACCTGTATAAACATATGAAAACATTCCAAATATATCTGCATACACGCATGTAGGCTAATTGAAGAAAAATAAAGTGAATGTTAGTATATGCACATAAATTCTAATGTAAAAAAACAAAGCGAAAGAAGCCTAACCTACAACTTCAGACAATAGCGTTAAATACAGTTTAAAGGTTGTTTTATTAGATGAACAGAAGCTTCTACAACTCACTCACCGATCCAAGCGTCAGTGGCGCGTTACGTGACACCATAGCGACCGGTGACGCGAAGACGCTCTATCTACCCGGATCTTCATTTAAATGCGTGTGGGGGGAAAAAATATTAAAATTTGTACATATGGAGAGGTTTTAAAGTCATTTTATTTTATTTCAAATCCCTTATCATGTTTTAAAGACACATAAGAATAGATTCTCTCTCAATTCTACTCACTCACTCGTTGTTTCCATGTTTTTTGGGGACATTTTTCCATAGACATAATAATTGTTATAATGTACAAACTGTATATTCTATCCCCTTACTCTAACCCTGCCCCTAAACCTCCAGAGAACTTTCTGCATTTTTACATTTTCAAAACACTTCACTTAGTATGATTTATAAGCTGTTTTACTCATGGGGACCAAAACAATTTCCCCATTTAGTCAAAATATACTACGTTACCTTTGTGGGAGACAAAAATAATGAGTCCCCATGAGTAAAAAAAAAAAACACACACACACACACACACACACACACACACACACACACAAACACACACACACTTGACAAATATATATGTAGTTGCCTAAATCATGCATACACATACGAATATAGCCTACCTTGTCCTGGAAAGGCAATTCAACCTAACAGTTAAAATAAAAAATATGATTATATTACATTTTCAATTTGGACAAAGTTGTGAGGTGAAACCAACATAGGCCTACATAACCACAGCTAGAGAAAACAGACATGTATGCAATTGGACTCACTTTAGGGTTGCAAAATACAGACCCCAAGATAATGAATTAAATGATAATAAAATCAATTCACTTGACTTGCATGAAATAAACAGTTTGAGGTGTAGCTAATTCTGCTCACGCGGGGAAGAGCTGCAGATAAATAACAGTGTCAGTGTGTGAGAGCTCCAGCACAGCAGCAGATGGGAGTCAGAGCTTAGCTTGCGTAATGATCACCAAAGTCAAATGTTAGAGCAGAGGGTGAACCACGAGCACAATGCTGGAGATTAGAAAAACACAAATGCATCAGAAAAGAAGGCCATCAGCAGCTGTGTGTGTCCTCTTTCATTCAGATCTCACTGCACCTCCTGCCAACTCAACTGAACATTTATATCATATTCGGATTGGTCAAACGCATTATACAATGTTTGTGACCTCTAAAGTGGTAAAAGATCACTGTGCTAGTTTCACATCATTGTAGCCTCCCTTATGAAAAAGAAGTACACTTTGAAAAAGTGTGGAATGTAATGTTTTCAGACTCCTAATTGCATGTTATTCACAATTAAATATACAATTATTATTGTTTAATTTCATAATGCATTTAGTTGAACATAAGAATGCTTTTTGACCCATTTAAGTATGCAATTTCAAAATTACTTCTGTTGTGTTTGAAATATGTTTAAAGTGCACTGTCGTATGGACTGACAAGCGTTTATGATAAAGTAAAATATAGGTAAATTCTGGATAATTGGGAAATTTTTTCCCCCAGTCATCAGAGAGGCAACAAGTGTCCAAATTTAGCTGAATTCACCTGTATTTTACTTATAGGCCAATTCAAGTAATTTGGGACACTGAGACATCTGGGGAAAAAATGTCCCAATTATCCTGAATTTACCTACCGTACTTTAATGCAATTTCTACTGAAACTTGTTTTTAAATATATTTGTAATGAAGTTGCAATTTAGTACATTTAAAAGGAATTTTAAAAATAAATAAATAATATGTTACAATAATCATCAAAACAAGTATATATATTTAAAGCATGACAACATTATTAAAACAATGATTTATGATGTACTTTAAAATAAAACTTTTAAAGTGACTGTTATAAAGCGTACATTTAAAGTGTGTAAAAGGTTGCTGCCTTGAATTTTTAAGTACAATCAACTTCGATGTTTAAGTCATATCAACTTAAATTACATTAAACTGACTTTAAAAAATGAGTTGAGTCTTGTATAACTTACAAAACTTATTTTGATGAGTTAAAGCAATGTAAAAACATGTTGTCATAACTTATTAATCATATTTTTTTAGTGTACACACTCTTAAGTGGCCTTTTATTTCATTAATATATTATCTGCAAGAGTTTTTTTTTTAATTGTACACTATAGATTTGAAGTACACTGTAAGTACACATTCAATACATTTAAGTGCACTTATTTTCACAAGGTAAATATAGTAAAATAAATTCAACTCATTGCAATATTTCATGTCTATTTGTGCAATAAGCTGGATAATATTAAGTATCAATGTAATGAGTTGGATAATGTACGTCGTAAATCAATCACAACAGGACACAAGAAACCTAATTCCTAAAATAAAGAGGGTTCTTTGCTGAATCATACCATTATCACATCATAATGAGGACATAAGTATAATCTGCTACACCATTAAGCTTGTTAAACCCATGTGAAGCTTAAAGATCTTTGAAGAATAAAGGTGAATATAAGCTGTACTGTCACTGCAGGGCATAACTCTGAACATCAGTGTGTTTCAACATGCTCAAGTATGCCAGATGAGCAGAAATCACTGTACATGTAGACACATGTTAAATATTTACCACAATATTTGCCTTGCTCGATAATGCATTACCAGGGTGAAATATTACATATTTCTAGAGTAAAATCCACAAAGGCATTTAAAGGGATAGTTCACCCAAAAATGAAAGATAATGTCATCATTTACTCGCCCTCAAGTTGTTCCAAACCTTGTATGAGTTTCTTTCTTCTGCTGAACACAACAGAAGATATTTGGAAGAATATGAGTAAAGTTGATGAACACTACTGACTTCCATAGTATGCCAACAGGGCCCATGCATCAACTGTTGGGTTACCGACATTCTTCAAAATATATATAACCCCTTAAGGAAAAAACTGCAAAATGTGATTTATGGTCAGGCATAATACATTCTTCACATGTAAACCTCATCCTTTATCAAATTCAAGTACTTGATGTTTAAGCATACAGAAAATGAAGATGTGTACCTGTACAGAAGTCACAATCATGATGCAGTCTTCAGAGTGATTGTTTAAAGGGGTGGTATAATGCCCTTTTCACAAGATGTAAAATAAGTATCTGATGTCCCCAGAGTGTGTGTGTCAAGTTTTAGCTCAAAATACCCCACAGATATTTTTATATAGCATGTTAAAGTTGTCACTTTTTGAGGGTGAGCAAAAACACACCGTTTTTGTGTCTGTTCCTTTAAATGCAAATGAGCTGCTGCTCCCGGCACAGGGGGCGGAGCTTCAAGAGCTCGTGTCCTTTTACCTCACACACACATGCACTGAAAATTTCAAAAACTTTTAGCCTTTTATGTTCTAACCGGATTCAGACAATGATGGAGAGACTCAAGAAGAAGTGACAACATGTAGACAACATTTCTGAATGGTTAGTTGGTGAATTTATGTAACTTATGTGTAGTTATCTTCTAGTCATTGATTAGCATATTCTGTCTTGATAATCTATAAATCGTGTTCAGGGGGCGGGGTTTATGTAAATTCTAGGGTTGGTGATGTCACTAACCCGTGTAGTCTCTACCAGCCGTTTGTTGTAGTCCTTAAAAAGCGATTTCTTTAAAAGCAAATATCTCCCTTTGCTTTGAACTTTGAGCGTCGTAACTTTGCAGATGTTGTTTATGCTCAAACAGCAACATTACACACTAACTAAAGTTAGAAAAATTAAATCATAATCAACCACCCCTTTAAAAGCATGATTTGAGGTGTCGTCCTCTTTTTAGCATAAACATCGCAAGAGAAGTTTAATAGTTTGGGTTTAGAGCAATAATAATAATAATGATGCTGCTTAACAAACACCAGTAATAATCTATTACAGCAAATACACTGACAGAAAACAGTTTTGAATAATTAAGATTTTCTTTCTTTCTGTTTTTCTCTCATACTCACCAAGGCTGCATATATTTGATCAAAAATAGTTATATTATGAAATATTATTTTAATTTAAAATAGCTGTTTTCTATGTGAATATATAGTAAAGTGTAATTTATTTCTGTGATCAAAGCTGAATTTTCAGCATCATTACTCCAGTCTTACGTGACACATGATCCTTCAGAAATCATTAAAATATGATAATTTGCTGCTCAAGAAACATTTCTGATTATTATGAATGTTGAAAACAATTGTGCTGCTTCCTATTCTTTATCAAAACCGTGATACACTTGCATTCAAATGTTTGGAGTAAGATTTTTTTTTTTTTATATAATAATTAAACTGATCACAAGCGACAGTAAATACATTTATCATGTTACAAAAATATTTCTATTTCAATTAAATGCAGTTCTTTTGAACTTTCTGTTCATCAAAGAGTCCTGAATTATTTTCTTCATGATTACCTTCATTTATATGGTAGTAATCCTGCAGAAAGCCTAACTTGTCCACACCCTTCGGTTGCCCTTTTCTGGTCTTGCCGGATCAGGCCGAAAGGATCAGCTGTTGCCGTGGTGATCAAGGTGGTTTCCTGGTGGTTGTCCAGGAATTTTCTTTGACCCGACACTGATGAAATGTTCCAGCTTCAGCAAACAGTACATCTACACACACACACACACACACACACACACACACACACACACACACACACACACACACACACACACACACACACACACACACACACACACACAATGAAGTTACAGCCCAAGGAATATTAATCAGAAAACAAATATTACAAACAACATTATAAATAACCAACTCAATATCAACCCCCAATTTACATGAAAAACAACAACAACAACAGTAGTTGAAGTGTAACACATCCATCAACAAGTTATATGAATGTTTATGGGAAAATGTATATCCTAGACCTAGTATGTCATTCATGCCTTTTATTTTTCACAATTTTAATCACCACTAGTTTATTATTGTTGTTTAATGATAATTAATAATGATAATAAATAACACAATTCTGTTTAAAATAGTATAGATAGAGTGCAGCATGTCAACTTCCCAAATGTAAACAGGATTATAATAAACAGTGATGCAGCAAGACATTCTCAGCATACCGACAATAACAATAACACAATGCAAGGATGCAGGACGGGTTCTTTACAGTGCGACTCACTCGGGACAATGCTGGCACTGGATTCCTCAGGACAGCATGGCAGAATGTTTCCATGCTCATGAGACACAAGGAGAACTGAGAGAAACTGAGAGAACAAGTCAATGACAGCGAGTCTATATGGAAGTAAATCACACCTGCATGTTGCCATCATTTCAGAAGCCCATTTCTGCCACATTATGATTTGGTAAATCATAATTATGACATAAAACGTCATAACTGTGACAAGTCATTGACCTCATAATTATGACACACTTTTTATTAGTACATCATAAATTTGCATTTGTCATGATTTTATTTTTTTATCTTATTTATGATTATCTCATAATTTTTTACTTATTACTAGTGTCAATTTTGACCATTAACTTAAACTTTTGCAGTAATGTCATTATTATTATTGATTTGTCACAATTATGACTCATTTTTTACTTTTCTCACAATTAAGAAAAAATGCTTTGCTAGATCATAATTTTGACAAAATGTTATATTCATGACAAAAAGTAAAAATAAAAAAAATAAATAAAAAAAAGATACAAAGTTATAATTATGCAAAGTCACTGACAAAAATGGACTTCAATTGATCTCAGTTAATTTTTTTATGAATGTCAATTGATTTTCAGCTCAATTATGATTTAGTATCTCACAATTTCAACTTGTGCCATAATTATTACTGTCTTAGTTTTGTGCCATATTAGTACTGTCATAATCATGACTGTTTATCTCGTCTTTGACTTGTCTAAATTTCAACTTATCTTATAAAGAAAAAAATGCTTTGGCAGATCATAATTTTAACAAAACTTTATATTTATGAAAAAAAGTCAAAACTATGAGATACTAAATCATTAATACGCAGTCACTGACAAAAATGCCTTCATCTTATAATTTAAACTTTTATTACTGTCAAATTTTTACTCATAATTTTGATTGACAATTGATTTTTATCTCAATTATTTTCTCTCTTATTATTTGTGTCAATTTTGACCATTCATTTCGACTTGCAATAATGCAATGTCATAATTATTAGTTATAGTTTAGCCATAATTATGACTTTTTATCTGTTTCGACTTCTTGTCATAATTTCTTAGTATTTCATAATTTTGAAATTTTATGACAATTAAAATAGATTTTTCTTGACTTTCATTCCCCATTACTTATTACTGATAATTTGCCAACGTTATCCTACTTGTCATTGTATTTGCTGCTTATATTGTTTTTTAAATACATCAAGATATGTGGTTTAAACACCACATATGTGACCCTGGATTACAAAACAAATCACAAGTCGCACGGATAATATATTTGTGGCAATAGCCAACAATACATTGCATGGGTCAAAATGATCGATTTTTCTTTTATGCCACAAATCATTAGAATATTAAGTAAAGATCATGTTCCATGAAGATATTTTGTAAATTTCCTACCGTAAATATATAAAACATTTATTTTTGTGAGTGAATGCAGCACAATCACGAACATAAATGAACAACTTTAAAGGCGATTTTCTCAATGTTTCGATTTGTTTGCACCCTCAGATTCCAGATTTTCAAATATTTGTATACATCAATGGAAAGCTTATTTATTCAGCTTCCAGATGATGTATAAATCTCAATAAAAAAAAAATTGACCCATGGGACTGGTTTTGTGGTCCAGGGTCACATATCACATATATACACTTAACCAAGCATCTGCTTTTTTGAAGCAAACCACCATTTATTGGTCTCGAGATGCTGAAGACAAAGGCGTAAAGAAGAATTGAGAGCAAACTAATAGATGGAGCTTTAAAACAGTCACAGAGCTGGTTCTTATCATCTTCAGATATGAGAAACATTTCAGATGTCATTTCAGTCATAAATGTCATTTCAGATGTCATAAATCAGCCGTGTTGAGCCTAAGTCTCATAACACACACATACCCAGAAGCGTTAGAGCTCAGAGTCAACAACAGAGTGTGTATAAGCTCGGTCACATGGAGGAGGCCTGACATATTTTTTACAGTGTTGCATGAACGCTTTATAAGGCAGGACCCTTTCGCTGCCTTCTGCCTCTCCCTTCAGCCCAGTAATGTCACATCCAGTCTGGATTCAACTGTAAAATGGGATAATAATTCAACACACTTCATTTTCTTTAAGAAAACAAAAAACTCCTATTTTATTCCAAAGAAAAGCTGGAAAACAGCAAATAGAAAAACCCCATAAACTCACTAAAATTACAGTCATCATAAAACATTATCTACCGTGAGGATCTCTATAGCGAGTCAAAATGCAGTAGTGTGTGTCACGTGCAAGTAAATCAATCCCAAACCACGTTAATATGAAAGCTGTTTATCATAACATACACTATAGAGTGGGAGATTGGGTTTCTTCAGAGGAAAACGCTTGATTTCACCTGCAAAAACATACAGTTGTGGTTTATGATTCTGGGGGACGTGGTCAAACTGACCTTATTTCAAACATCACGTTAACCTAGATAACAGTCCATGTAAGGTCACTCATGAAGCTTTAAGTATTGCTAAGAAGTCCTTCGGAAACGACCCGACGGCACTGAGCGGTACCATGATGGGTCGCATTGTGACAGCAGCCTTAAGTGAAGCGAAATGCCACAGTAATGAAGACTGCTTCCTGTCATACTACAAGACCGGAGCACTGAAGCCAATAAAAGTGCAGCATTAGATGGTCTGAGGACATCACTTCCTGTTTTCATCATCCTCTGCCGCCTGGGATTCTGGGAACAGAACAAATCTCCGTGCAGATGGCCATCCGGACGAGTGAAAGTCACATTCGGAACATTCCAGTGTCGTATCCTCACTTCCCTTAGCATTAAACCATGATTCATCGCTTCTAGTTACTGTCAAAAGGAAGTCAAGGACCGCTTTCCTGTTCCTGTTCCTAAAGAGAAGCCCTGATTTTCACCCACAGTCACTCAAAATTAAAATTCGGTCATTATTCACTCACCCTCATGTCGTTCCAAACCAGGATGATTTTATATCATGGAACAGAAAGGGAGAAATTTAGTAGAATAGTAGTAAATGTACAATACAATGAAAGTGGATTGTGACCATCGCAGTTAAGCTCTAAAAAAGCACCATAAATGTAGTCCATATGACTTATGAAGCTAAAATTTGAAGTTTCAACTTATGTCATAATTTTTTCAAATGTTAATTATGGCTGAACTGCAACGTTAAATCTTATCATGATTTTGTGTCAATTTCAACTTTATCAACAGACCAAAATTGAAGTTATTTGTATCTTTCCCTCTGCCCTAGGTTTATTAACGCAGAAATACAAATGAGAATTGAGAGCTGCAACATAATATGAAAAATTTACATAACAAAAATTGTGGTGTTAATAACTATGACATAAAAAGTCAAAATTTACATGAGATAAAAAGTCTAAATTATGACAAGGCATTATTGCCAAAAAAATCGAAATTGACTTATCTTATCATTTAGACTTTGTCATCCTTTCAACATTTTATCTCATAATTATGACCATGTATGTCAATTTCGACTTTTTATCAACAGTGCAAATTTTAAGTTGTTATTTGTATCTTTCCCTCTGAATATGAGGAAACAAAAATGAGAATTAAGAGCTGCGACATAATGAAACGTTTATGAATAACAACTAAAAATTGTGCTGTTTTCCTCACACAAAGCTACTGTATGGCTTCAAAAGACTTGGAATATTGTGCACAAGTCATATGAACTATATTTATGATGATTTTGCCCTTTTTAGTGCTTAACAGCCACGGTCATCATTCAATTTCATCGCATGGAAAAGAGCAGCTTAAAAAGCATTCAAAATATCTCCTTTGTAACGACACAAGGATGAGTAAATGATGACAGAATCGTCATTTTGGGTGAATTATTTCACTTTTGAAAACAAGGACCTCTAAAGAGGATGAGATTTGTAGTGTACATCATTGCTTTTTTTTTCAGTATTGTAAATCTTTATAAATACTTTGGTCAGTTTACATTTTATCCTCAAATCTTAAATCTATTATTTGAAGAGTTTGAAGCAGAAAACAAATATTGCAGTTCCCACAGTGATGCAAAGAAGCATTAAAGTCCAGCGAGAACATTCTTCATATGCGTGTCGCACATCAATACAGCGTCATTACAGGCCCACTGTGTTTTCACTCGCACCAGGGATGGTTTCGATCACGCTCCGGGAAAAAAATCAAACGCGCACTCCGAACACAAATCAAACTCTGAAAGATCTGCTCGAGCCTTCAGTGTGTGATTGAAAATGAAGCACTAAAGTAGTCGTCTGAGTTAAGCCCTGAGTGTGTGTGTGTGTGTGAGCGTGTGATGAGTGTGTGTGGCCTCAGAGCGTCTGCACCAGCACCGGGAAGAGCAGAGACAGGTGTTCGGCTCCGCGGATGGGCAGTTTGTTTGTGGTGTAGTAATGAATGACTTCAGGGATGGAGTCGAACGGAGGACTGTTCTCTCCCAGGATGAACTTCCCATCACGAGACTGCGAGAACTTCATGTGCATGAACCCGTGACAGCTCCTGCAGAGAGGCCGAGACAGAGAGACAAAGCCATTGAGTTTGCATGTTACTTTTCCATGGCACGCAATGCAACGGCAGAAATGTGTCAGCTGGTAGAGATTGCGCTGTACTGTTTACACAATGCTATGCTGAACGTCATGTACAAGTGAAACAGTGTTGTTGTTGTGAGTGTGACCTAAAACTATTGAAAATCATTTTAATTAGATGGAATAAAGCTGAAATAAAACCCAATGCAAATATTAGAAGTTTGCCTGCCTTGGCAACTAAGTGAAATACAATTATTCAAAATAAAACTTGAATAAAATTTAAGTTACATATACAAAACAAAAATGAAAAAAAAAAAAAAAAAGGCACATAAAATGACTAAAACTTAAGATGAAATAAACGCTAATCAAAATATTAATAAATACTATAGAAGTATATAAATAATACTAAAATAACCCTGAAGTGAAAGCAGTAAAGAAATGTGGAGATATGCTTTGCAAAAAAGGGAAAATAATTAAATGAGATTATTGAAATGAGATATTAAATTCACCGGATCATTCATAAAAAGGTCATTACAACATGAATACATTTTTTGTTTACACTTTATTTTAAGGTGACAGTTACACTGTACTTCCTCAAATAAGTACTGAGTAATATTAGCTAATTAACCACATCTACTTACTATAGAGTTACGGTTAGGTACTTGTAATTATGCATAATTTACTGTTATTACTATAGTAAGGACATGTGGTAACGTGTAACTATGTCACCTTAAAATAAAGTTGTTGTTTTTTTTTTCCAGCAAAAAACAACAACATAAAAAAACAATATGGTGATCTATATCATTTAAAAAACTTAAAATGTTACATAAAAAAATCTTACATAAAAGATGCACACCATGATGTAAGATTTTGGTAATTCTGCTCATACCGATGCCCACAGCCATGCTTTTTAGTGGCCACTACTTTATTAATAGCATGCTTAACACATTCACACACACACAAAACACCTCAAACCTGAATAAATTACACATTCAACCAGAATAACTAGATGTAAGTTCCCTCCAGCAGGAAAATATCAAGGTAGTTACAGAAGAACAAAGCATGAGGGGAAAAAAAACCCAGATGGCTGCTATAGGATTGCTATGTGGTTGCTAAGGTGTTTAGGCTGGTTGCTAGGTGGTTGCTTACTGGCCTAAGTCCAAACAAAACCAGCCTCAGATATTCTGGTTTCTAGTTGAGTCTGGGCCTTCCTTCAATGAACATCTTGGATTACATTGTCAAAATATAAATCAGAAAATCGTCATAAAATCTTAATATCAAATGTTTCATTTAGATTGTTTATGTGGATTTTCATAAACCTGTAAATATTAATGGTGGTCATGTGTTTTGTGTACACAGAAACACTAAAGACTCTGGCCTTAATAACCACATAAACGTTTGGCAAAGACGCAGACGCAGAAACATGAACCTAGTTTAGCAGGAACAATTTGAGCTATTTATAGAGACAAATGACTCCAAAAGCGAATATGGGACACGTACTTCAGTTATTATACCTCTGAAAACAATCACAACAGACAGTACAAAACAGTGGACATTTTAATGGACAATTATACCACACTAAAAGAGAGACAGAAAACAGCAGTCATTTGATTTGCAGCAGAAAGGGATATGAAAATCAGAAGAACGCAAGAAATGAGTAAACTTTAACTGAAATGATGTCACTGAATCAGTTTATTGGGTTCTTACAGTGAGTTTACCTGAGAGAGAGCGAATAGTCGTTTCGGATGGTCTGGCTTTTCCTCACCAGATAACTGCACTCCTTACAGAGCGTGAGCAGAGATTCGGCTTCTGAGCGTGTCAATGCACCATGGTACCACCTAACACACACATACATACACACACGGGTCACTACGGGGGTTTTCATGATACACTATATTCAGCAGAAGATACAAATACCTGGAACATTTCACGATACTCATAACTTCTGTTATTTGAAAATGCAGAGAGATTGAATACAATTTATTTGACCAAATTAGAATACACACATAATTAAGCTAAATAATTAAGACATAAAAAACAAAACAAATGTAATGGATGGAGATAGACAGACAGACAGAAAGAATAGATAGATACATAGAACAATAGATAGACAGAACCTACAGATAAATAGAATGACTGACAAACAGATAGACAGACAGACAAATAGATAGATAGATAGAACGATAGACAGACAGATAAATAGAATGACAGACAGAAAGAATAGATAGATAGATAGATAGATAGATAGATAGATAGATAGATAGATAGATAGATAGATAGATAGATAGATAGATAGATAGATAGATAGATAGATAGATAGATAGATACAGACAGACAGACAGACAGAAAGAAGAGATAAAGAGATAGATAGATAGATAGATAGATAGATAGATAGATAGATAGATAGATAGATAGATAGATAGATAGATAGATAGATAGATAGAACGATAGACAGACAGATAAATAGAATGACAGACAGACAAAAAAATAGATAGATAGATAGATAGATAGATAGATAGATAGATAGATAGATAGATAGATCCTACAGATAAATAGAATGACGTACAGACAGACAGACAGACAGACAGACAGACAGAGACAGACAGAGACAGACAGACAGACAGACAGATAGATAGATAGATAGATAGAACCTACAGATAAATAGAATGACGTACAGACAGACAGACAGACAGACAGACAGACAGACAGAGACAGACAGACAGACAGACAGATAGACAGATAGATAGATAGATAGATAGATAGATAGATAGATAGATAGATAGATAGATAGAACCTACAGATAAATAGAATGACGTACAGACAGACAGACAGACAGATAGATAGATAGATAGATAGAACCTACAGATAAATAGAATGACGTACAGACAGACAGACAGACAGACAGACAGACAGACAGACAGACAGACAGACAGACAGACAGACAGACAGACAGATAGACAGATAGATAGATAGATAGATAGATAGATAGATAGATAGATAGATAGATAGATAGATAGATAGATAGATCAATCTCAGATTTGCAGATGTGAATACCTACACCTGTTTCTCCAGGGCCAGTGTGGGGTCCACCCTCTCACCCAGGATGCAGTGGGAGTTGCTGGTCTTGCTCAGGCTGGTGGCTCTGCTGGACGCTGGACTGATTCTGGACACTCCGGCTTTCCTCAGGGAATCGTCACAGGGCAGAGTACACTGATCCCAGTCTCCCGCTTCAAACGTCACTACAAAACAAACATTACAAACACACTACAGGTTAGCTTTACGGTCTGTACCTTTTTCTGATGATCAAAACCATTAATATTATTGCAATTTAAAATAAGTGTTTTCTATTTTAAAGGGGTGGTTGATTGCTATTTCACTTTTTTCATTTTAAATACTGTGTAATGTTGCTGTTGGTGCATGAACAGTATCTGCAAAGTTGCTGCGCTGAAAGTTCAACATAAGCAGAGATATTGTCTTTTAAAAATCAGGAAGTTGAATGCCTACAAAAACGACTCGAATGGGACTACAACGAGATACTTCCCGGGTTTTATACGTAACTAACCCATACATTTACATCAACCCTCCCTCCGGAACATGTTCTGCTGTCGAAGAGGAGGAGTTATAGTGGAGAGCTGTAGCTGTCAGGTCTTCTGTGTTCAGGCTTCCTACAGACGCTGTAGTTCGTCAACAATGGTTCAAATTTAAGTTTGATTATGTTCCTGACAATTACAATCGTAGTTTAGCTCTCTGTGCTGCGCATTTTACGGAAGACAGCTTCCAGAATCTACACGAGTTCAATGTCGGATTCAACAAGAAACTATTACTACAACATGAAGCAGTTCCAGCTTTAAAACCAGAGGCCACAACCTGCAAGTAAGATTTAATCATTTTAAATGTATTGCCTGTATAATTTAAGACGTAATGTTTTAGTTTTATCAAGGATGTAAAAAAATGCCAGCGCTGGCTTTAGTATATGACAGATGCGTACAAACATTTTGGACCCGAATTTGTAACTTATATGTACAAATTTTGTAAACGTATTTCCCATGTTTACTTTATGACGTAATTTTTTTATTTGATCAAGAACGCAAACCAATGCCAAAGCTGTTTGGTTATAGTAGCTAGTTAGTTCGATGTTATTTTGTGTGTATAAGAAACGTATACAAACTTGAAAAAATTATCGCAACAGCAAACTTCAGCTGCACATGTACACCTAAAGAAAACGACAAACTGAGTAAACTACCGGTAAGTTTTGTGAATAGTTAAACGGTTGTTCATTCTATCAATAAAACAATATCTTTAAAAAACGGTATTACTCAGTCATGTATTCAGTTATATTAAATGTTTAATCAGGGGGAAAGCGTATCTCAAAAGCTAACAAACAGCAGTAGCATTTTCAAGTAACAGCGTATGGGAATTCTTTGAGAAAATAATAATTAAAAAAAATTACCATTCAGAAACGTTTAGTAAGAGCCGTGTTTGCGGAGGTTCTGCTTGACTCTCTTCATCACCGCTCTCTGGGTCTGATTCTGGCTCAAACTGATGAGGCAATATTGACACCATTACATTTGACCGGAGCACATGCAACTGTCGCCCGTAAAGGTAATGGGCGTGAAGATTCCGGACGCAGTTTAGCCAATTACAACACACCGGCCGAACTAACCAATCTGAGCCCATTGCCTGTTTCTGAGGGAGTGTTTTCATAGACTCAGGAAGTCAACCGGTCGTTCAAATGACAGAGGAGGACGTGGCTTACAATAAAGGTGAAATTTATGAAAAATAAGGCGTTTTTTAACAAACGAAACACGAAGACATGTTATATTGCAGCCCATAAACACAATCAAGCAAAGAAAAAAGGCAGTAAACCACCCCTTTAATATATTATAAAATGTAAAGCTGCAAAGCTGAATTTTCAATATCATTACTGAGTTATAATCATAAATATTAATGCATTATACAGTAAACATCTTGAAATTACATCTTTTTATGACAATAAAGCATAACTCCCCTACTTTTTGCATGTACAAATTTCACGATTATTATATTATATAGAGTATCAGATATAAGCTTAAGTCATGTCCATAGTACAAACAATGCAAGACGAGTTACAGATGCATTAACGTTAATACTTGCCGTGAGAGTCAAATCACTAACTGAGTATAGAATAAACATTAATAAGAGTGATAATAGTGAATCTTGCAAACAACACTATTTGCTCTTTGTCAGCACAGCTGTTCCTGCTGAGAGCTACCGTAGTGCAGCAGTGGAGGATTCCTGGTCCCTCTCCGCCATTATGAGAAGCTCTTGTCATG
Source organism: Scardinius erythrophthalmus (assembly GCF_964197995.2). Classification (NCBI taxonomy): domain Eukaryota; kingdom Metazoa; phylum Chordata; class Actinopteri; order Cypriniformes; family Leuciscidae; genus Scardinius; species Scardinius erythrophthalmus. The sequence goes on from NC_138229.1 coordinate 4,968,190, forward strand.
TTTGTGTGACAGAGCGTGAGCAATCCATGAGCAACTGGCAATCTGATCAGAAGTGGTGAAATGACGATCTGAGTGTGTGTGTGTGCGTGTGGCGCTGATCTTTCTGCACGACTGCTCCTCTCTTCTGGTCTCCATCTATTGTGTGCCCCACATCCCTCTCCTCACAACAAAATCCAACAGAATATAAATCTTCCTTCCTCACGTGCAAGATAAAAGACAGACTGTAATCTGTGCTTACAGATTAATCCGTTGATGCGTTAAATCAGGGTTCAAAACCAATGGCCAAAAATATATATTTTTTTTAAATTGGCCACAAAACAGTATTTGCATTATTTAATTAAAAAACATACAACTACTACTAAAACTAATACTTAGGCCAGAAGGATTTAGGAAATAAACAAGTAATAATAAAAATAGTTAAAAAATGATTTAATAGTCTATAATTAATAAATGTATTATTATTCAATTATGTACACAAAACTACACAAATCAATAAAGATATATTACTAATACCATAATTCTATCAAGTAAACAATCAATGCAACAGTAAATTGAGTATTTATAATTAATAATAATGTTTTATTATTTTATTATTATTCAATTATTATTATAATCATAATTATTTATTTATTTTTAAACTACACAAATCAAAGAAATATTACCACTGCAATAATACTATCAAGTAAACAATCAATGCAACAATAAATTGAGTATTTATTATTATTAATTATAATAATATTTGTATTTAATATTTTATGTGTATTAATTATTTTAAATTACACAAATCACGCAATAATAAACGAATTAATAATAATGTTATTTTATAGAACAACAGTAAATTAAAATACTAATATTTATGGACATCTTCAATTTATTTGCTTCAAATGCTAAACCACAGAGGTTTTATTTTGGCAGAAAACTGTCCGAACTGTTACCGACTGACTCGGTTTCATATACTCGCATTTGCTGCTTGGCGACTGATCATTTTGGACCCTGCTTGTAGAGTAGAAAAGCACATTGTCGAAAGTATGAAAATGCACTGTTGTGGAACAGAGCCCAGTGCTACATCTTACCAGCGAAGGCTTTGGAGATGTTCTCCTTCTTCCACTCCCAGGGCTGGTCGTACTCATCGGCGGGCCTCTCGTCGTCCTGGGGCAGATGGCTCTCTCTCTCGTCCTCTGCGGGGGCCTCCCGGGGCCGAAACCTGTCCTCATACGGGCTGTCGTAGAGCTGCGGGCTGCTCCTGCCCCCATCTGAGCTGTGCTGGAGCTCTGAACAACATCAAACACAGTCATTAGCACCAGATGACTCGACGATATGGCGTTGTGTATTATGAGAGTGAATGAGGACTGGAATTGTCAAGCTTTGAAGAACATGCAAAAAGGACACATACCACAGACCAGACCACAAATTAAAGGGATAGTTCACCCAAAAATGAAAATTCTGTCAGTAATCACTCACCCTCATGTTGTTCCAACCCCGTAAGGCTTTCGTTCATCTTCAGAACACAAATTAAGATATTTTTGATGAAATCTGAGAGCTGTCTCACTCCTCTATAGGCTTCTCTCTAAGGGATCGAACCTTGCCGGCCCAGAAAAGTTATTAAAGACATCGTTAAAATAGTCCAAGTGACTACAGTGGCTCAACCACAAGTTTATCAGGCGGCGAGAATACTTTTTGTGCGCAAAAAACAACAAAAATAATGACTTTTATTCAACTATTCATTTTCGTCTGTGTTCGATCCCTTAGAAGCCTATGGAGGAGTGAGATAGCCCTCAGATTTCATCAAAAATATCTTAATTTGTGTTCTGAAGATGAACGAAAGCCTTACGGGGTTGGAACAACATGAGGGTGAGTGATTACTGACAGAATTGTCATTTTTGGGTGAACTATCCCTTTAAACGGCCTGGAATATCAATGGCTGAATAAAAGCTCTTGTGGTAGATTTTTCTTATTTCGCACCTGACATAAGTCTAACTAGGTCTCGTCAACAATCGACGTCCCCGAACGTCTACAGTCGACGTTAGTTTCCTATAATATTTATACTCTAGCGCGTCTCTACTCTAGTCCCCTAATTCTCTACTCTAGCGTGTCTACAGTCGACGTCGGCTGAGTCCCCTAACTCTATCTTGCTGCACAGCATTAACTAGACAGACTTCAGACAATGCCTTCGAATATGCTTTAATCACGGCCGGAGGAATTTCAGAGAGAATCCCACCCGCAAAAGGAATACAACAGTTTTAATGACATGATACATTACATAATTTCCCTACAATTTGATTGGTTCTTCATAGGCAAACCCATTCTGTTACTAGGTAGAAGCAAACTCTGTTTTTTCTTGATTACTTTATTGTTAATCACAAGTTTTCAAACCTAGACATCTGTCTAGTTTCATTTCCCCTATTTGTTATTAATACACTCACACACTCAGGCCTCGTTTACACTGCAGGTCTTGGTGCTCAATTGACCCTTTCGCAGGGAGCTTGATTGACAGGTGATCTGACCAATCATACTTCGCCATCCGCCATTTTGTCCGACAAAGCAGTCAGGAGAGTTAGTAGATTAACATGGGAGGATTTGAACTTGAAAAACAAAGTGTACTGACGTCTTTCCGTGGTTAAAACAACATTCCTTCTTATGTTTGTTCATGTTTATTTGAGGCTATAAATTAACTAGAAGGAAGAGATGATCGGTTCACGAGCAGCTTTAACAGATGCTCTACAGCGATCTGTCACGACACATTAAAGAGCCACAAAACGGTATTTATTGTTTAAATTTCTTTTAAAAAAATGACCAAATTTGAAAGGTGAGACTTTGTTTAATATGTTTAATATCAAACGTAACCGAAAAGTAACCTGGTTTGTCCTGTCTGTCAGCGTGTTGTCAGTCTCCTCTCTGCTCCGCAATGTATTTTTCACTGCGTGAGAACATGGTGTGGCGTGTGAACGGCGTAGCTTGTCGGACATAGCGACAGTAACTAAGGGGGGGCGGGTCTTTGCGAATGGTCAATTCTGATTTGTTGCCTATATCCGATTTTTTTTACTTTCCGTTTACATGTTCTTTCAATTGTGACCCATATCTGATTCATGTGTTTACACTTGACATACTATCTGAAACGTTGCGCATGCTTAAAGGGGGTTCTTGCACAGATGGACGAATGTGAAATATGCTTGATGCTAGCTTTGCGATATAGCCTATGTGAAGTTCGCCAAACATCACTATGAATTTGAGGCGGATGAGAAGGAAAAGGGCCATCATTGCAGCCTGCACATATGCCTCAGTTATTGTGTGCGAGAGAGATCTCAGGACTGGTGGGAACATACAACACGATCTCATGAAAGTGCGTATCTATACCACTAATTTTATTTCTCGTGCCATTTATACGCCAAAAATAGTTTTTGTATGCAGATACGCACTGTAAACCCCTTGGGTAGGATTAGGGTGTGGAGTGCGTGTGTATCACACGCCATAAAGTGCATATCATATGCACGCGAAAACTGCGTATCATATGCACTCAAAAACTATTTTTGGCGTAAATTGCTCAAGAAATAAAATTTTTGCTATAGATACGCACTTTCATGAGATTGTGGCGGGCTTTAACGAGGAGCAGCGGGTCTGAAATTGTAGGATGAGCAAGCCAACCTTTGATATGCTGTGTCAATGTGTCCACAATCCTCTTCTACGACTACACAACGTTTCGTCTGGTCATCCGTCCCTTAGCTGATGCGCGTCGGGGTTTCTCTCGTCATTAAACCAAGGAGAACCTAATGCCTCAGAAAATTCGATCTGCCGGTTTACATGACAGTCGCATTGGCACAAATCTGATTTATTTCCACATATGAACGAGGCCCGAAACCGATCTCGAAATATCCGAATGCATGCGTTTGGGTCTTGGGTCACATTTCACTGACAGTGTAAACGAGGCCTCAGAGTCACGACTTTTCGACCAAAGGGTTTGGAAACATTTAAGATTCAAAAGCATATGAATGTTGATTAATTAAAAAATCCATCACACTCTCTTTGGCCTTTTTTCACATTTCTTAAATGATGAGAGATCCAGCAGGGAACTACTGTACCGCTTATGAACCGCTGGGCCTCAAACGGCTCCATGTAACTGCTGGAGGCTTCTACAGCGTTCTGCTCCCAGCCGGGTCTGGGCCGCGGGTCTGGCCTGGCGTCAAACGGGTCCGAGTAATCCGTCTCCCCGACCACAGGAGCTGAGGGAACCACCTGGGGAAAAGAACAAGGAACGAGGGTTGAGTGATGTCTGAGTGATCGAGAATCAGAAACGAGGACAACTGCAGTGCTTTACGCAGATCATGTCGATGCTAGGGCTGAACGATACATCGAATTTTCATCGTCATCGCGATATGAACTCGCGCGATGAACACATCGCAACAGAGACAGCCTGACACGATGAATAATGCCTGTTTCAGATTACAAGATTTTTGTGTCTGTTACGATAGTCACGGTGTCAGATTACACGATTTTGACTCCTAAAATCTTGTCGTGTCGCACACATTCACTCGCAAACATTCACTCGCACGTACGCACACACACACACGCTGTCCCTCGCTCACTCACTCACACACTCGCTCACAAACACTCACTGTCCCTCGCTCGCTCACTCACTCACGCACACACACACACACTCCCTGTTGCTCGCACTCACTCGCTCACATACTCAACCCTTCATGGAGGACCGTTAAAAAATTAAACATGCTAGTCTTTCTGTCATGAAGCATCGCAGACGCTAGTCGGTTGTCGCCCACTATGACACACTATACGAAACAATCGAATCTTGCGTCCCGATGCCCGTTGTCGTTTACGAATCCCCACGACACCCTACGTCAAACGGATCGTGCCAAAATCGTGTAATCTGAACCAGGCAGGAAATAAACGTTTGACCCATCACGCAAAGAACCTATTAAAGCACTAAGACATGGGAACAGTATAGCTAACATTCACATTTGAATATTTATCGCAACAGTCATATCGTCATCGCAATATTAAACAATGTTATCGCACATCGCAGCTTTTCCTCATATCGTGCAGCCCTAGTAGATGCTCATGAATATTTTGTAATCAAGCATTTTCATCCAACAGGGTTATTGGTTAACTAAACCTAAAACCATTTTTGATACTATAGTTGCCAAAGCAACATTTCTCATTTTCATTTACTTTTACTAGATGTACTAAAATAATTAAAATTTAAATAATCATTTTCACACATTAATTGATCCTCTGAGTCCAGAGCTTAAATTCATTGAAAGTCTCTGGGATGTGCTGGAGGAGACTTTACAGAGTGCTGGACTCTTGCATTGCCAAAACAAGATCTGGACCACAAATGTATGCACCTCTTGATGGAAATACATGTTGTTGTGATGTTAGGTGCATTCATTTTTGATCAAGATCTTGTAAAGTCTCCTCCAGCACATCTTACCCTCCACATATCTTCAGGCAAGATGTTTGATGTGCACATTCCTGAATTAAGTTTAAGAGTTATGCTGGAGAGGAAGATTATTCATTGTTAACTAAATCTTTTAGGGTGTGTTCACACTGGGTTCGATTAAAACAAACTCTGGTGCGATTGCTCTGTTAGTGTGGTTCATTTGAGTAAACACTACCATCTGAACCCTGGTGAGCACCAAACAAGCGGACCGTGACCGAATGCGACACAGACCAAAGACATGTAAATGAACCGAAAACAGGACATGTTTCATAAGATGACAGAATGCTTATGCTTCAACCTGTTTTTTCTCGTCATAATCGTGATGTTGCCCATCACAGTTCAGTTCAGGCATCAGAACCGCGTCTCCTCACAGCAGATCTTGGTTTGTGTGACGGAGGGATTCCTGCCGCTGTTTTGACTCCTTTACACATTTATAAGCTCTTCACGAGTTCTCAGCTTCATCATATGTAGCTACGCACATACAGCGAGCACATTTAGCCCAAAACACAGCATTGTTTAGGATGTTTGACAAGTTCCGTCGAGAGAACTGAACTACAAGTGTGAACACACCCTTAAAAATGATGTGAAGTTAAAAGTAAATTTTTAATTAAACAATTAAAAAGTTTTTTTTTTTTTTTTACAATTTATAGAAATGACAAAAGCAAATAACAAAACAATGAGGCTAACAATTAAACAAATTAAAACAAAACCTGAAAAATTTTAACAATAAAAGCCATTTAAAATGAATTAATTTTAATAAACAATGTAATAGTATATAAATAATAGTTATAAAGACCTGAAATACAGCGCACAAGCCAAAAGAACTTCTTTTATAGTCCTTTTTGTCCTTTCTAATGATTGACAGTCACCGATCACATTATGCTTCCATTGTACAGAAAAGAGCATTTGCTCTATTGTTTCCCTAAAGAAAAACAAGACGAATGAAACAAGAATGGTGGTGTGTGATAGTCTATAACCCGCAGGCATTGGGATTAAATGTATTTGGGTTAATGAAATGGATTCCCTATTCCCCCACCCTTCATCTCCGACAAGACAATCGTCACCCGGACAAGCTCTGGAAACACGGCAGAATCGTGCGTCTGGGTTGGTTTGTTATGACATCCGCAAAACTCGTTCACATGTGAACCAATCAAATCTACTCTAAAAGAATCACACATAAATGTAATCAATCTCTGCCACGCTCATAATAACCACCTGATCTGTGATATAATGATCTATTCATGATGACAGAAGTTGACTGGAGGCTCTTCACAGGCCATTTAACACCACCAATAAATCACTTTCACATAAACAAACTAAAGTTTACTTGACATTATGTTGATATTCAAGTTCACATTAGAAGGATGAAGTGCTTAGAAACCACAATTCTCCATTAAAAAACATAGTATACAACTAAACTACATTTTTATACTTTCTGAAGAGGTGTTTGTCTAATCCCAGACATTTTTCCAAATATCAACCCAGGATATCTTTCAAAACACTCCATTCTTTCTGATAACAGTCCAGTAAGACCCATTTAAGCTCTCTGTATATTAAGAAAACAAGAACTTACAGGGGCCTGCGGTTCCTCAAAGGTCACGATGTTCAGCGGTACTTTGCTACGCCCGAATTCCTGAGATTCCACTTTTATCAGTCTGTGTTTGGGAGAGACAATCTTCACCTCCACGCCGTTGGACAGCACTGTGCCAAATGCGGGAAACACTTCCAAAGACCCCGAGCCGTTCACCATGCGGTTCTCGGGGGGTTCGTAGGGGTCCTCAAAGTCCAGCTCTTTCTGAGCCCTGTAGGCCCGTAGGATCTCGCTTTCGGTGTAGTCTGGTTTCGGGGGCTGCGGCGGTCCTTTCCTGCTGCCAAAACTCAGGTGATCTCTAAACCACTTTGCCATGGGTCTACGACCAACGCGAGAAGGAAACAGATCCAAATATATATATATAAATGAGCTGTTATGCCTCTAAAAATCCCTTTATCCTAGTTCTTCCATGGAACACCATCCATAAATCTTGAAACACCTAACCAATAAGTTACTTATTACTCACAGTCGTGTCAATAAACGGCACATAGGATATGATATTGTGCAATAGCTCACCTCAGTTTCCCCAATGCATCGATCCTTTAGAACATCCAACTTCTATTTGGAAGCATTCAATTGATCTGGAAAGCAGAAGCACAGTCATGACATATTAACAAAGAGAAAAACAAAAAAAAAAGTGGATTATTTTAAGCTTCCACCCCTAGACCTGCCCCCAGTGGAAAAGACATATTAAAGGGATAGTTCATGCAAAAATGAAAATTATGTCATCATTTACTCATCCTTAAGTTGTTCTTTCAAGAATAAAAGCCTTGCGGGTTTGGAACGACAGAGCAAGTAATTAAATTAATTTTTTTTTTTTTTTTTTGTGAACCCTTTAAGGGTTTTTTTCCTTCATCAGGGAGGATCAAATGAGCTGATTTGCTCTAATAAGGACTTTGGACAAACTTCAGTGAGCTCATTTGATCCTCCCCGATGAAGGGGTCTTAAAGGGTTCACAAAAAAAAAAAAAATCTGTCATTAATTACTTACTCTCCTGTCATTCCAAACCTGTAAGACTTTTGTTCACAAATGAAGATATTTTAATGAAATCTGAGAGCTTTCTGTGCCTCCATTGACAGCTACGCAACTACCACTTTGATGCTTCAAAAAGTTCATAAAGAGATTACATTTATGATGGATGGATGCGCTTTTTTGGGCTTAAAAGAATGGTACCATACACTCCCATTATCTTGGCAGAGCAAGGGTATTTTTTTAATATAACTCTTTGGTTGAAATAAGAAAGTCATTTACAACTGGGATGGCTTGAGGGTGAGTAAATCATGGGATCATTTTAATTTTTGGGTGAACTAACCCTTTAATGACCTCCTTAAACTCGAAGAACTCCATTCTTCATTGGATGAAAAATGATGCAACAAAAGTGAATGGTGACTGAGGTTGTCAGTCTGCGTAACAGCTGCTTTTGTGTTTTCCATGGAAGAAAGAAAACAATACTTATACACATTAGCGTAAGTAAAAGGTTTGGGTGAGCTGTTCCTTTAAAAATACACATCATATCATATACTGTGGAAAAGGCGATAAGCCTGTATAACCTGATCTACTGTAGATCAGGTTATACGCTTGGGTCATAGATTAAACATAACGGCGATGATTTCTTATACGTGAAAACATATAATTAAGTATTAGGCTACTCAAAGAGAAAGTTTCACACTCACACAACTCAAAGAATCCTGTCAAAACAAAAACATGCACCAACTGTACACAGTACACACCCACTTTCGTACTGTTCCCATTTAACTCAACACAGAATAGGAAGATATTTACGTATTTTAAACTGAAATTATACAAAAACTGTCAGTATAGATTACAACTAATGTTAGCATGCTGGCTAACATCTCTAAACTTCGCCAACCGACATTATTTTCACTTTCTTTGTCGACAAGTGTGATTATATACACGAATACTAGAGTCTATTGATTATAGAGGTGGAATTCTGCATTCATTTGGAACACAAAAGTAAAAACCAACAAATTTAAGCTGCGTTTTGTTAGCCGGATTGCTTGCTGGCTAACGTTAACTATGCAGCGCGCGAGCCCGATGGATAGTCACCGAGGAGCGTGTGCAAATTGTTCATCTAAAACGGCAGTTTTAACTCATAAAAACAGTTCCGAAACAAACAAACCCCCAAAACATTTGCAAAACACTCACCTCTCAATGATGGACGGACGGATGGAAGCGAGTATATAAAGAAGCTGTGAGGAAAATCTCAAAAAGTGACGAGCGTGTGCACGTGCAGATGGATGGATGAGTTGCATCGGATTGCAATGGTTGTTGCAGCTCAGCTGGTGAACATCACATAAGCTCGACTGACTTGTTGTTAAAGCCCACTGGAGAGTTGCATCGTCTTTGTTCTTGCTGAGGCATTTCATTTCACATGGTGCCTCGTGCTGTTTAACATGCATTCTGCAAAATGCTCATGTCTGCAAAGCAGTTATTATGATAATACATGTTTACGGCGAAATAAAGAGATTGAGTGCAATTAAATGCATGTAAACAGAGGCTTCCTCTAGTTAACCACCCACAAAAAGAAACGATCCTATCAATACACGTCGCCAAACCTCATTAACACATTATCCGTCAGCAAACAGAGGTCAGATTGTAAGGTTAGAAGGTCACCAGCACTTTGGTGGATCAATATGCCAGATGGTAAACAATGGCGTGTTGACACATTAGACTGCATTAACATCACATTAGCAAGAGTTACCTTGCTAATGTCCCATTTGCGATTTAAATGCAGAATGTCAAAAATATTTGATACACAATAATAAGGTAACACACGTTACATGTATTTACTATAGTAATAATAACTATAAATGTGGCATAAATACATGCAACTAACCCTGAACCAAACCTTAATCCTACCATCACCCCCTAGTAAGCACATGTAGTTAATCAATATCAGGTCCCATTTGTTAGCGTAAGTTAATGCATTAACTAACAATTAGAAATACATTTGTTACAGTAGTTTCTTTGTGAACATATTAATAAAAATACAAGTATTAACAGATACAACTTTTGATTTCAATAATGTATTAGTAAATGTTGAAATGAACATTAAGATTAATAAATTATTTAGAGGTATGCATTAACTAATGTAGTTAAATATATAATATATCAGAAATTCATTTTTCAAAATATTTGAAAATAAAACAACAAATGGAAAAAATAGTCTAAGCTTGGAAACGAAACAAGGAACATTTTATTTGATGTTTGTGAAGATGAAAGAGTCTGTTGGAGATGATCAGTCTAAATTAGATTCAGATTCACTTGTCTCCACTGTAACCCTCAAATGCATTTCCTCGTATTGACTGAACTAACATGGAGAGACAAATACTACATTATAGTGCATAATACATTAGAAACACATTACAGAGTACATTAGAGACACTGGGATGACGCAGATCTAATAGCGAATAAATTCCAGGCAATGGAAACAGCTTCTTATAGACAGACAGTGCTTATCCAGCTAAAAAGATCATCACTGAAAAATAAAAATCTCTCAATTATACTTTTAAATAGCCCAAGTAAAGGAAAATTATAGTGGTCTGTGAAAAAAAAAGAGGTGGTCATTTTTGCTGGTCTGAAAATAAACATTTAAAAACACCACACAGTGTTTTCTCGGCCTAGTCAGAGTTGGTGTCATCGCTGTCTGTGTACGCCCCCAACAGGCTGAGCGATGAACCGCTCTGAGACGCGGCTGGCTGCCCGTTGGAAGCACTAGCTGAGGCTGTGGAGGACACGGGTTTGGCACCACCGGCCCCTGAATGATCCGGAAACACAGAGAAAAAGCAGGTTAACAGATGTGAAGGAATGAGGGAGTTTGATATGTAAATATAACATCAGGGTTTCACTCATAAGAAAAAACAATCCACGGCACAGGTTAAAAACAGGTGACAAGCGACGGCACACCTATGCGTTGCGGCCAATGAGCAAACATCAGGGTTTGTTGGTGGAAACTGTATCATTTTCAGGCATCATTTATTCAAGCGCCCTTATTTTATTAAATTGTGAATTTTGTCCACACCCATTTATATATATATATATATATATATATATATATATATATATATATTAACAGCTTCGCAATCCACATCTGTACCATTCCTCGATTCCAGAGAAATAATAAAACAAAAACATAATACAAATACTCCCCAAATCCTGACATACATCCACTGATGTAGTGTAGCAATTTTGGTTTAATAAAAAATAAACAACAAATATCAATTTATTTATTAAATAATATTAATAAAATAAGTCGTCAAGAAAATAACCATTAAGTGTTTTAAATATTATTATTATTAGTAGTAGTAGTAGTAGTATTAATATATACACTACTGTTCAAAAGTTTTGGTCAGTAAATTTGTTTTTAAAGAGAATAATACTTTTATTAAGCAAGGATGCATTAAACAAACAAACAAAAACTTTTCAAATAAATGCTGTTCTTTTGAACTTTCTATTTATCAATGAATCCTGAAAAAATTGCAACATTATGTCATAATGATGATTAATCATAATGATGATTAATATTTCTTAAATAAGTAAAGTAAAGTGAATCATCATATTAGAATGATTTCTGAAGGATCAGGTGACACTGAAGACTGGAGTAATGATGCTGAAATTCAGCTTTGCTTCACAGGAATAAATTACATTTGAAAATATATTCAAATAACAGTTATTTTAAATTGTAATAATATTTCACAAAATTACTGTTTCTACTGTATTTTTGACCAAATGAATGCAGCCTTGGTGAGAAGAGACTTCTTTCAAAAACATTAAAAAGTCTTCCTGACCCCAAAATGTGCTATTGTGTTTAAATGACTGAATGAATGCATGATTTCTTTTATAATTGTAATGTTGTTAATTGCTGCTTACACCCCCCATGCACTCGCTCTGACCGGACTGTCCCTGACACTTTTGAGAAATCACAGATTGACTAGTTTTAATAGATCATGAACCTTTCTGTGTGTCAGGAGCCTGTGGTTTCTTCCTCACCACCAGAGACCCCAGAGCTCCCTTCCCGCCCAGACTCCCGACACTCCTCTCCCAGCTCTCCAGCTTCTGCTTCTTCACAACCACAGACGACAATGAGCCCTGTGGAGTTCAGGAGGAAAACAGCACAACAATTAATGAGAAGCATATGAGGCGTTAAAATAGAAAGACGACAAAAAAAAAAAAACAAAAAAAAAAAATGTAGTGGGAAAATTTGCTTTAGGACCACAGATCATCCTTTATGACCATATAAAGTATAATGTATAGTTAAACAATCTGTCAGCTGATAGTGCATTATCCTGCTTATTACATGGTTACTTGGCAAATAAATAAATAAACTAATATTAAATATGGATTTGAGCTGAAATTATTATGTGAGTGTGGAGTGATAGGAGAAACACGAAACTAGCACAGCTACACTACCGGTCAAAAGTTTGGAATAATTACGTTTTTGAAAGAAGTCTCTTCTGCTCACCAGGGCTGCGTTTATTCGATCCACAATGCAGTAAAAACAGCAATATTGTGAAATATTATTACAATTTAAAATAACTTTTTTATTTGAATTTCTTTTAAAATGTAATTTATTCCTGTTATCAAAGCTGAATTTTCAGCATCATTACTCCAGTCTTCAGTGTCACATGATCCTGTGTCCTGTGTTAGAATCATTAGAATTATTATAATCAATGTTGTTTTGTGGAACCAAAATACACTACAATTCAAAAGTCTGAGGTAAGGTTTAATAAAAATATAAGACGACAAATAGTTTTATTCGGCAAGGACACACAAAATTGATCAAAGGTAAAAAATAAAAAAGTTACCAAAGATTTCCATTTCAAATAAGCGCTGTTCAAAGAATGCATAGTTTCCACAAAAATATGAAGCAGCGCAACTGTTTGCAACATTGATAATAATCAGAAATGTTTCTTGAGCAGCAAATCAGCATATTAGAATGATTTCTGAAGGATCATGTGACACTGAAGACTGGAGTAATGATGCTGAAAATTCAGCTTTGATCACTGGAATAAATTACATTTAAAAATATATTAAAATAGAAAACAGTTATTTTAAATTGTAATAATATTAAACAATATTGTTGTTTTTACTGCATTTTAGATCAAATAAATGGTAAGCATAAAATACTTTCAAAAACATAAACTTAATAGTTTCAAACTTTTGACCCGTAGTAAATGTAGGAAATTGTTTGCCTGAGAGCAACAATAATATTTGATCACATCATGTCACAACTGACCAATCAGAGTTGAGTATTCCAGAGCCATGTAATAAAAACAAATTTTTCTGATTATAATCTATAAAAGTGAAAATGTTAAAAAACAAAAAATAAAACAGTAGAATAAAGAAACTCTAATTGAGGCTACTGTCTTTCACTCAACCTGTGACCCTGCGTTCCCGTCTGTAGTGAGGATGTCTGTGGGTTTATTAGCCGTGTGTTTCCTGCCTTCGTCTTTAGCATTTTCCGTCTCTTCCTCAGAGTCCGAGTCCCTCAGTCGCTTAATCAGAGCTCTGTCTAACATCTCTCTAAGAGGAGCAAGAGAAGAGAGAAGTCTAAATCACAGAATATATATATATACTAAATAATTCATGTTTCTTAATCTTGACATTAAGGCCTGGTTTCACAGACAGGGTTTAGATTGAGCCAGGATTAGGCCTTAGATCAAATAGGGCATTTAAGAAGCTTTTATAAACGTAACGTAGGAAAAAACATTACTGGTGTGCATCTTGAGACAAAACAATGACACTGACATTGACAATATTCATTGACAATATAATAATACTGACAATATTCATTGATTTTAAGATATATCAGTGTAAGTTGCTTTCAGTTAAATCAGCTCAAACATGCATTTTAGTCTGGGACTAGTTTAAGCCTGGTCTGTGAAACCAGGGGTATGTGCTTTGGAAAAACATACTTAGGCAGTGAATGTACATAACCTCAAAGAGGTGCTATTATTGTCACATGTAAATGTAGACAGTAAACAATATAAACGCAATTATGACTTTCAAACATTAATATTTTAGGTTAAAATGCACAGGAATATCTACATATAGTACATAAACTATATTTTAGATGCTGTAATCTAGGGCTGTCTGATTTGGGGAAAAATCTCATTTCAGATTTTCTGATAAAATTAGCAATTTAAATCTTTGTGCTCTTAATTGGACCTGTAGTGTGACATTCATTTATAAAAGTTCAAATATTCCACAATTAAAGGATAATTCACTGAAAAATGAAATTGTTCAAAACCTGTATGAGTTCCTTTCATCTGCTGAACACAAAAGAAGATATTTTGAAGAATATTATGGGTAACCAAACAGTTGATGGACACTATTGACTTCCATAGTAGGAAGAAAATACTACTGAAGTCACAGGGGCCCATCAACTAGTTACTGACATTCTTTAACCCTTATGTGCTGTTGGGGATGTTTTCATCCACTATGGGGTATTTTTGAGTCTAAATTTGGCCATAACTTTTTCTGTGTTTCAGCAAATGGAATGATTTTTGGTGACAAATCTTATTTTGACACATATTTTGGGAAAATGCTTTGAAATTTTTCAAAAACTCAACAGTACACTGTGGGCAAATTTACTACCCTTTCGTTATGTTTGTGGCTGAAAACAGCCACTACTTTAAACTGCTGTAAAAATTTATCAGATAAATATTTTTTTCAATTTTTTTTGCATAAATCTATTAATCAACCTCAGTCCTGCTCAAAAATACTAAATGTTTAAAAAAATTCAGGATTTTAACTCTTTAATTGCCAAATTTGTAAATGATGTCACTGATTTGGGAAAAAAACACACAAAATGACTCATTTTCAATATAAAATGTGATTGTGGACTGGATTTTTTTTTACCTTTTATCACAGTCTTGGACATGTCAAAGATTAGAAACAACATTGGTTTTGATGCATTGTTAGTTTTTGTGCAGCATCAGATTTTAACTTTTTCTCCCTCATTTACTGTTCGTGGCTGTTTTTGCCCCATTGACTTCCATTATAACCACATTTTTTGATTGCAAAGCCATGACACCATATAATCATGCATTTTTGATTGTTGGTGGTTTTCCCTGTTGGGAAGAGGTAAAATTTGTAATTTTTACTGTTGATAACCGTGTGGCACCATTAACCCTTTAGATAGGCCTGTGCCAAAAAAAGCTTAGTTTCTGGCTTTTACATGGAGTTATATGGAGTATAACAGCATAATAAAGTGTGTGTGTGTGTGTGTGTGTGTGTGTGTGTGTGTGTGTGTGTACTCACCTTGATGCGTCTGAGAAAATCAAAATATGCACCTCAGCTCTCAGAACTGCATGGAGTAAACAAAAACAAAGTAAGTGTATTTATGCACCTGCTGCCTTTTGATGGTGAGAAATGCAGACTAAACAAAAACAAAGCAAGTGGATTTAAACGCGTGCATGCAAGCCTGCTGGTCATTTGATGGTGAGAAGAGCAGCAAGCAACATGAGAAAGGGCTTGACTTGTAGTGAAGTTTTAGAGATGATTATGCAGCCTGACCCCTCCAGCGAGCTGCAGGGTGTATCGTCTTCTCCCTCTGACACCACAGACTCAGGAGAGTCAGATCCTGATTTGGATGTGGCACCCTCATCATCCTCTCTAGCTTCCACTGAAGGCGAGGAGGATTCGGAGGATCCTGGATCTGGGTGGATTGGGAGAAACGGCGAAGTGTTGTTTTCCACTAACGTGGAGACAACTCTCTTTCTTCAGCCTGCCAGAGGCGTGACTCCAGGGCCGACGCGCTATGCCTTCGCAAGGGTCCAGAACATGGATTCCGTGTTCAATCTGTTTTTTACGGAGGAGATGATTGACCTCATTGTCAGCATGACTTGCGTCAACACATACATGTTTGTACAGTCATACAAACATGTATGACTATGCCTTGTGATGGCATAGCGCGTCGGCCCTGGAGTCACGCCTCTGGCAGGCTGAAGAAAGGGAGTTGTCTCCACGTTAGTGGAAAACAACACTTCGCCGTTTCTCCCAATCCACCCAGATCCAGGATCCTCCGAATCCTCCTCGCCTTCAGTGGAAGCTAGAGAGGATGATGAGGGTGCCACATCCAAATCAGGATCTGACTCTCCTGAGTCTGTGGTGTCAGAGGGAGAAGACGATACATCCTGCAGCTCGCTGGAGGGGTCAGGCTGCATAATCATCTCTAAAACTTCACTACAAGTCAAGCCCTTTCTCATGTTGCTGGCTGCTCTTCTCACCATCAAATGACCAGCAGGCTTGCATGCACGCGTTTAAATCCACTTGCTTTGTTTTTGTTTAGTCTGCATTTCTCACCATCAAAAGGCAGCAGGTGCATAAATACACTTACTTTGTTTTTGTTTACTCCATGCAGTTCTGAGAGCTGAGGTGCATATTTTGATTTTCTCAGACGCATCAAGGTGAGTTCACACACACACACACACACGCACACACACACACGCGCACACACACACACACACACACACACACACACACACACACACACACACACACACACACACTTTATTATGCTGTTATACTCCATATAACTCCATGTAAAAGCCAGAAACTAAGCTTTTTTTGGCACAGGCCTATCTAAAGGGTTAATGGTGCCACCCGGTTATCAACAGTAAAAATTACAAATTTTACCTCTTCCCAACAGGGAAAACCACCAACAATCAAAAATGCATGATTATATGGTGTCATGGCTTTGCAATCAAAAAATGTGGTTATAATGGAAGTCAATGGGGCAAAAACAGCCACGAACAGTAAATGAGGGAGAAAAAGTTAAAATCTGATGCTGCACAAAAACTAACAATGCATCAAAACCAATGTTGTTTCTAATCTTTGACATGTCCAAGACTGTGATAAAAGGTAAAAAAAAATCCAGTCCACAATCACATTTTATATTGAAAATGAGTAATTTTGTGTTTTTTTTTCCCCAAAATCAGTGACATCATTTACGAATTTGGCAATTAAAGAGTTAAAATCCTGATTTTTTTTTAAACATTTAGTATTTTTGAGCAGGACTGAGGTTGATTAATAGATTAATGCAAAAAAATTTGAAAAAAATATTTATCTGATACATTTTTACAGCAGTTTAAAGTAGTGGCTGTTTTCAGCCACAAACATAACGAAAGGATGTAATTTCTAACAATGCACAAGGGTTAAAATATCTTCAGCAGAATAACGATATTCACACAGGTTTGGAACAAACTGAGGATGAGTAAATGACGACAAAATTTCCATTTTTGGGTGAACTATCCCTTAAGTCTAAGAAGCAAAAAGTCTCTTTTCATACTTGGTCTCTCGTTCGTCTTCATCCAGCTCTCTTTCTCTCTGTCTCCGCTCCATATCTTTATACTTATCCAGCATGCCCTCGAAGTCCACCCGCGCCTGCCTCTGGTTCAGGTCCTTCAGCTCCTGCAGGTTCTCCAGCACCTCCATCTCCATCTTTGAGTCCCGTGTGCGGTTCTCCAGGACCTGTGACAGCATTCAGGGAGATTAGCTGTAGTGGTCGACCGATATATCACCAAGGCCGAAATATCGGATGATATTTGACATTTTTAAAATATCAGCATCGGCCGATCAATTTTTCTGATTGGCCGATGTGTTGGAAGCGGGACTTTTATTTTGACGGGCACCTTATCACACAGCGCTCGCTCACATTCTCTACGTCTTCATTAGTTTACGATCTCTGTCAGTCATATCTAATACTTTGTTAGACAGAATTGGCAAACAAAGAAAGTAAATGGTATGCAAAAAAGTATAGAGTTGCTTTTATATTATTTGTAACAGAAAAGGCAAACAATCAGGCTAAAATACTTTATCATTTACCGTCAACATTCAGCAAATGCGCATCTACATCATTTAAACAAATCTCTGAGTATCTAATAAACTTTTAATTTCACAAACCTTGCAGATTTAATTGAATCCAGCTGTGATATCTTGTGAAGTGTGCATTTATAGCCTGCATAAACGTGTTATTGCGAAGTGAGTGAACGCGAACAGAAGATCAGCTTCACAGGAGACGCGATCGAAAAACTTGAAATCCTTCATTTTAAAATATGCTGTGCCATATCCAGTTACCCACTAAATCATATTCATATCATTTTCACTGTGTGCTGTATGTAAAATTAGCGTTACCTTGTCTTTACTTGAAAAAATATGATTACCAGTGCACATGAAATTACCAGATTACTGAGTGCCCCGTTACAGTGTTTACTTCCTTTTTATTCACATATTCATATTTTTAAACAATTACTTTATTTGTGAAAAAAAAAAAAAATGTAATAGGTATGCAGATTCAAGAAGTTGCCATCTAAAGTATAAGCATGTTTATTTTAAGGATTCGGTTTCTAATTTATTAAATATTGATTAAAATAAATATAAGGTATATATATAAAAATATATATAAAAATATCGTATATATATTCACGTATATATATAAAAATATCGGCTTTATATCGGCCACCCTGCTCTCTAAGATATCGGCAATAAAAAAACAGTATCGGTCGACCACTAATTGACCCTTCGCTAAGCCACGCCCGAAAACCGTCACAGGCCAATCGTGGCTTAGCAACCGTAACTAGGCGCGGGATGTCTGGCAAGCTTTCGAGCGAGGGAAACTTGCCGAAGCGTTGTGCGTATGGATTGTGCAAATCTGATACCCGGTATCCTAAAAGTTTGGACGGGGTGGTGGATTTTATTCCCTTCCCGAAACCTAAAACCCAAGGGGAGAAATGCCGGGCGTCGTCTTCATTTATATAGCGCTTTTAACAATGTAGATTGTTCCAAAGCAGCTTTACAGTGATAATAGGAAATTAAAGTAAAGTGTTTTGGCTTTATAGCAGCTCTAGAATAAAGTTATTGTCCAGCTCGTGGATCAAGCAGTGTGATTAAAGGCAAGACGGAGGCTCACAGACATAATTTAACGTTACTTAAAAATATATTTCAGCATTTTGTTAATCGACGGCCAAAATGGTAACATCACGTTACCCCAATCCGATCGCGACATTCCCGGTGTCTAGTAAAAGTAAAAGGTAGTTAGTAAAAGAACATCAGGGGGCTTGCCGGAGATCTCCAAGGAAAAGGTTGGTATGCAAACTTAATCAGTTCATAAAAGTAAGTTAGTCATTTAAGTTATGTGACCCACGACGTGTGAGCGGTAGCCTGGCGCACTAAAAATATAAGCGGGAGATTGTTATCATTGCAAAGTGGTCAGGCTAATGTCTTGTGTTTATTCCACAATACATATAGATAAGCTGTTTGATTTATAAATATTAGAATATTTTCAAATTTCACTTACGCTGCTGTGCATGCACAAAGCTGTTCCTCAATTTGTGTGTTTCTCATTTGAATGATCAGCGTACGAGGCGGCTGCTGCTTGCGCTGGGACCTAACGTTATAGACTTTAGCTTCAATTTTGATGAAATTATTCTCTAATTGTTTGCATATTATGTCGTGGATATAGCCCTCGAATGCATACTGCAGTCTTGCTCTCTCAGATTTTCACCTCTTCGCCAAAAATGACTAATTATCTCCTTAGGAATGTCTGAAACCAGTGCATACATACTGTAATAGACGTGCCAGGCGCAAAAGCTTGACAGGCGTAGCAACAGTAACTAAGGAGGGTGGGGCTTAGCGAAGGGTCAATTAGCTTTTAAGTTTTCATGGGTTTTTGATGGTTTGCTTACAAAGACACTGTAAAGACTTTTATGTACACCGTATGTGGAAAACAGTGGAAGAAAAACGAAATGCTTTTGTCACAAAAATACGCTGATGGAAAGTGGAAGTAAAAGTACAAATTAAACACGAATAGCACAGAATAAAACAATAACCCCCTGACAAAACCTCTATAAGACTACATGATGTGTCTTTTATGATATTAAAGTTTCTAACAGACCTTCATGGGGTTATTGAGTTCCTCTTCCTCTCGCTCCAGCTGGATCTTTTTCTCCTCCTCTTCTAGAAGTTTCTCCGCCTGAAAATTACGTGTTGCACCATGTTCCATGGCATAGTCTGTGTTCTCTGGATCCGTCTGCGAGACACACCAATCAGATGAAGTGCAACCGAACAAACACACAAGAAAACCTCCTGAAGTGTCGTAGTTCATTCGAGTACCTTGAAGGTGATCTCCGCCAAACATCTGGTGCATTTAATGTAGAATCTAAAAATGGGAAGCCCCATGTACAGTTCGTTCTGAACGGTCTCCTTACGAGCGTTGAACTTCTTCCCTTTGTAAATGTATTCTCCACATGTTTTACACCTGCAAAACAGCAAGAATTATTATCTGAAAGATGATATATAATCTATAATAAATCAAACTACATATGTTTTCCTCACAAATCAGAGAAATCGAGAGATTCTTTGCCATTAAAATATTATTATATTCAGTATACCATTACTTAGCTTGTTGTATTTTATTTATATTTTTCTCTTATTTTTTTATATTCTCAGAATATAATTCTGTGCAGCAAAATGAATTTTCATCAGCCATAACTCCAGTCTTCAGTGTCACACGATCCTCCAGAAACCATTCTAATATGCTGATTTATTATCAATGTTGGAAACAGTTGTGCTGCTTAATATTTAGGGGTGTAAAGATACCCTCATGTCTCGATTCGATACATATCATGATACTGAACTCACGATACGATATTATTGCGATCCTCCAAGACATATGATAAAAGGTTAAAAACTGTTGATTAAAATGCTACATTTGGTATTATATTGCGGGTGGAAATGAATAGGCTTGGACTTGGTGCTGGAAACCCAATGCACAAGACAATAAAGACACAGGAATAAAAATATTCATGATTCTGCAGCTGAAAATACTGAATTATTTTAGACGAATGCTTTCACTCTGACTAGATATATTTAAAATATTGTAAGCCACGTTTTACTGGTAACATAAGACATTTGGCATATATTCCCCTACAAATTTCCCCCCATTGCAGTATTATACATTATATTCAACATTATATAGTAGATTAATGTAGTACTACTAGTAACACTAAAACTCTGAAAACTAGATTTTTTTTTTTTTGGGTGAACTATACACAATACATATTGTCACTATCCACGATACATATTGTTGCATTTTTGTATTGCAATATATTGTGGCACGATATGTTGTTACACCCCTATTAATATTAATAACTTCTTTCAAAAAAACTGTAGTGTATATTGTTACAAAATGTTTATATTTTAAATAAATTAGCCAAAAAATAAATAAAAATAAATAAATAAATTTTTATTCATCAAAGAATCCTGAAAAAAAGTATCACAGGTTATTTAAAAACTATAAAGCAGCACAACTGTTTCCAATCATGTGACACTGAAGACTGGAGTAATGATGATGGAAATTCAGCTTTCATCACAGGAATAAATTATATTTTAAAGAATATATTTAAATAGAAAACCATTATATTTAATTGTAATAATATTTCACAATATTACTGTTTTTTTCCCTGTATTTTTGATCAAATAAATGCATCCTTGGTGAGAAGACGAAACTTCTTTCAAAAATATTAAAAATAGTAATGTTTCCAATCTTTTGACGGTAGTGTATATTGTTGTTGTTGTTCTATGTAATTTTATCCTTAGTTGAGAAGCTGCATAAAGAGCTGTATGAAATAGTTAAATATTATACTTCTGTATCTAAAAACATGCAATAATTCTAGACATTATAACTACCTCATGTCCTTATATAACAGACCTGTGTTTCTATATCAAACCATTATAGAAGTTAAACTAAAAAATAAACCTTGTCTCACCTCATATTAAATGGTGCCATCAATCTGACCACATACTGACGGTCTTTGGGCAGTTTGAGTTTAGGGATTTTAGACGGATCAAAATCCGGAGGATAGTATTTCTGAGGAAAAACAAGAAGAAATGTTGTAAAAGTGACAGTTCACCACAGTAGCGTAACTTTATAAACAGAAACTTATTTCTTGGTTCATCTTAATAACTGTTACGTGTGTTCAAGGCTATTTATGTACTTTAAGTGCATAGAAACCATGACTTAAATACTTAAACTTAATAAATGTACATTGCGTTGCTACTTCATTAGCATGCTGTTAATGATTATCTTTTCTCCTCTAATCCACCTTAAGCCGCAGCACAATTATAATATAGGAGTAAACAAAGAGGTACTTACATTTAAAACTTTTCTTTCCGACATGGTTCTCTTTAATTGACTAAAATGTAAACTAAAACCGACAACTGAATGCTCAAGTGTGTGTTACTACGAGCTGGACGCTTCTTCCTCGCTGTCTGTCGCGCGGTGTGTATGTGTGTATCCGTCACTCACGCGCTGCAGTGTTGCCACCACCGGCAGAGCCTCAGTATTACAGGACACAAGGCGAGCATTAGCGTTCAGAAGATGGTCATATGTAGGCCTACATAATAATACAAGCCCAGTAATATCATATGAACATGCTTAGTATGCCAAAAAAAAAATTATAAACAGGAAGGTGATAGGGTGAGTAAGGTGGTTAATTATATATTAAAAACAGAAGCATAAATCTCAAAGACATAAAGACTTCACTGAGGCCACTAGAGGGAGATGCTGAATAATAAATCAATTATTAAACGCTAAAGAGTTTTTCGTGTTGCTTCAATGAATTTTAGCGCATGCATTTCCTATTAAAGTACAAGCTGTGATATTCACAATCACGACATGGAATAAAGCAAGCCAAAAGTGTTTGGGAGAGATCCTTTGTACTAAATAGAGCAAGTAGTAGTAGAGTAGAAAAAGTAAAACATATATTTACTACTTTTTATAGATATATGACAGTCACTGGAAACACAAATCCTGACGTTAAAATCACCCTGTAAGGACAAGCCAGCCGTGCCCAAAGTGAACTCTGCATTAGGCACCAGTCAAAACAATCAATACTTGCAATAAAAGAGTCGTACAGTCATTTTTCCTTGCTTATTATCTAATTTGGCGCGCGCAAATGATGCGCGTAATCCTGCAGCAGCTCTAGGGCGCGCGCATGCAGAGAGACGCGCAAACTCACGCTGTGCGCAAAACCAGCTGGACACATCCGTAAATGGCTTAACATTCAGTCATATCTTCAATGGGAAGCACGGACAACGTTTGGATACAGAGTGTCTCTTAAGTGAATGCTGGGATATAGATAAACTTTAAATCTGGATCGCGTAAAACACGTACAATGAGCGTTGCGTGGGATTTAAGAGTACTAATGCATTTGTGCGGAATCCAGATTTCAACGGACAACAATTTACCTACAGCAACAGAGACAGTCTGAAAAATCTTCCAGAGTCCTTGACGGAATACTTTATCTGCGATTGGGGTTATTCCCATCATGGATCAGTTTGGGATTTTGGATTTACATCAGCGCAATAAATGGAAATGCGTGGACGCAGTGCTGCAATTAACGGAGTTTACATGTAAGAGATTTTTTTCTTATTTACATTTAAAACGAAGTTGATGTGGGTAGTAGGCTAATACATTTTGTAATCTTTGTAGAGTTTCCGAACCCAGTTCATTGCAGGTGTAATTCCCTATGCAATATTAAAAAGGCAAGTTTAAATATATGAATAACAGTTCAGACATAAAAGTAAAACTTCTTCAAGTTTCAACCTCCTTCTTTTCTATAGTTCTATGGTTCTTTAGACATTAAAAAAAGTTGTTGTTCCAATATACTGCAGGTTCTTCACATCAGTGTTGAGATTTCTGTATTTTAACAGAAAAAAAAAAATGAAGGTCCACTAAAAAAAGAGGAAAATAATGGATTTCTTTTTCATTTCAACTGAGATAAGTTGAAGCATTTGAGGATTTAGAAACACATTAAAGAAAGAAAAGATTAAAGAAAAATCATGTATATTAAAAAAGGGCACTATCTCTAAAGTGTCAGTGATCATGTAACCCTTTGTACAGAATTGCAATGCTGATATAGTGCAAAACTGTCACTTGTGGACTAAAGTGAAAACTTTTTCAGACAGAGTGATTCAACCTTAAAAGAACTCATTCACTCATCCTTGTGTTAATGGTGCCATGATTGTGGGTTCAGTTCCTGCACTTGGATGTATTTCTCTGTGCCGAATGTTTGAACCCTGTCCTCACTTCTCTCTCATCAGCTGGAGTTCAGATGGCCTGCAGGGTGGACAGATAAAATGCATTATGGGTGACCTTAATATACATGACTCCTCCCATTTAATGATCCTTAATGGATCTGTTGGTTTTATCAGGTCGTGAGCAGTCAGTGAAAGCATGACTTGTGTGTTGTTGTAATTTTCAGGAAATTTAGTTGTGATTTCTTACTAAAATCCCAGTACAATTGTTGGTACTTTATTTTACCGTGTCCTTGTGACACGTTACATGTAGTTACTGTTGTAGCCTAATAATAACTAAATTATGCATACATGCAACTAACCCTAAACCAAACCCTATTCCTAACCCTTAATGTAGTTAATTAGTATTACTCAGTAATTACACTGTAACACACACGCCTTAAAAAGTGTAACCAAATTGTTTTTTTTAAAAAGATACTGCAATTAAGAATGTCCTTTGGCCAATATGATCGTTATGACAAAAACACACAGCAATATTACTAAAACTTTCAAATAATAAAATAAAATGTCAATTAAAAGCTAATTCAAAATATTAATAAAAACTATAATAGTATCTCAATTCGTTTTCCTAATGCATTCAAATGCATTCAAAATGCCTTATAATTCATCATATGTTCTTGCAATTCATTATAATATTTATACAGTAATACTTTAAATCACATGGCCAGCCACTTGTTTCATAAGTTTATGCTCTTTAACAGTTTAAGCATGAATTGATAAGGGTCAGGATAAGGGTTTCAATTAGTTTTAAGCGCAAGGTTTTCAAGTGCAATTTTGCCCCAAAAACTGCAAATAATTTGCATTATGTAATTTAATAAGCAAGTGAGATGTACATAAAATTGCTTAGACATATAACAAAAAATTAAACAATATTTACTCACTTCACACACAAAAAATAGAATTCGCAAATTCTCAAAATAGCCAAATATTGATTTATCAGCATGACCAAATTTTTAGTTTATATACAAAAATATATAATGCCTTACTTGACGTACAGCATTATGATTGATAAAGGATATAGAAAACGAATGGATGTGTGTAATGATTACGATGCCTTAATTCTTCGAAACGTCTCTGTAAAAGTGACTAAATAATACAATATCTGTTTGCTCTGAGGAAATATTTCCACAATGTCTGAAAGAATAAGCAATTCCAATGTAAACTTGATTAAAAACTGACAGGTGTCATTTGTCTGCCGGATGAATATTAAACTTGGCTTTGTACAATTATCAATAACACAAGCTAGCTGTTGTATTGAAATGTATGACCATATGGCTGACTATTTTGATCCTTTGTTCCTCAACCAATGAAAATAGATCAAAAATAGTTCCATGATGTGAACCATGAAACATAAGATTAAAATATAAGATAGGCTACAAATTAAAAAAAAGAGAATTTGGTCTGCTAAATTGAATTTTGATGAGGACGGCCTAAATCAGCCGTGCTGCATGATCAGAGTCTCTAAATCCACAACAAGTTTATGAAACATAAAATATCCTGCTGGAAAAGTTCATAAAATCAAGAGAAGAGATACAAATGAAGAACTTGGAGGAAGCACAAGACAGAATATAACCGTGTGTTTGTGACTGCCTGTTAAGACGATTAACAAAATCCTGACTTTGATTACATTACGAATGTGAGAGTCATTTAGACTGATATCACATAAAAATCTACGACACACACTGATTTTGCATTATTAGCTGAAGGAGTGTTAATTTCAACACTCATCAGTTTGATCAAAGGTCAGGAAATGATACGCCGGATTTGTGATTTAAATTACTCTTTTTATGTTCAGAATGGTCTTTGTAATAGGCTAGCTGTAAAGGCTCATATGAAATACTGTACATGGGGACAGACCTTTTATTTTAAATGAGAAGCGAGACAAGTATTATGATCCTCGTATACACTCTTAGAAAAAAAGGTTGAATTGGGTTCTATTTAGAACTCTTGGGTTCTCGACTAAATTTTAAAGAACCCTGTTTGCCAAAACGGTTCTATCTGTGGAGATATGTCTTAAATGATTGCATAAAACTTTCATGTTTTAAAGGTTATTTCAGTTTTTTTTTTACTAGTGATCAAGTGTTTATGAGCCGTTTAGAAGTGAATTAAAATAAATACCCCTTTAATTGAATTCAATTTGTAAAGTTTGCAATTATGTTTAGTGGCATTTGTAATGCAGAAATCACATTTTTGTCTTCTGAGAGTAAAGCCATCGAGAACACTGCTGTATAGTGCAGTATTTTGTTACGTTTTGAATACGACTTTTGGTCAGAGTGAGGCTAGGCATCGACCACTTCAGTTCATTTGACAATTTTTTTAATTGCTTTGGCACAATGTTCACAAGCAATTGAAAACTCTTAATACTAATATCACAACAGATCATAAAAAGATCAAACATTCCATATATTTTCACAATACACAAAATCACAAAGTCCTTTTCACTACACAAAATAAGGTTTTTATCTATATGGTTCATGTATAAGTAGTAGTAGTAGTACTTTATTGATCTCAGTTGGGAAATTAAAGTTTCAATTTAATGTTATATTGTATATTTAATTTACAGTAACCGCCTTTCATAACCGTCTGTCAAACTTCTGATTTGCATCTCTTCTCGTTCAGTTTAATATTGTCTATTATTTAATCCAACTGAACTTAATGGTTAATCAATAAATCATTTGGCACACCTGTAGATTTCTATAGATATTGATTCCATAGAACTTGTTTGCAACTTCGGATATGGTAACCAAATGTTATGAATTCTTTATACATAAGGGATTTATAGATAAGAACCACTACTATGTTCAAAGTGTGTGCACACATATGTGTGTTTGTGTGTGTTGTGTGTGTGTGTGTGTGTGTGTGTGTGTGTGTGTGTGTGTGTGTGTGTGTGTGTGTGAGAGAGAGAGACTGAGAGACAGAGAGATTTGCAATTTGTGAACATAGAGTAGCATTTTACATTACAGTATGCCATGTGATACTGTAAACAGAGACAAAACTATGGTAGTATACAGTATAGATTGAGTCATATACAGTGAGAACATTTACTGTATTGGCAACATATATTGTTTTATAGCACAAAACCCCCATGGCCGTGTCATAACTTCATCACACGGTTTGATAACACACTGGCTAGATACTATTACAAACAATATGGATTCAATTACATAAGTTAGGTAATGCAAGTTTTCTAATGTGGCGTCTGTAGCCTGTCTTACAGTTTTTTTGGTTACACTTTAGTTTAAGGTGTCATTGTTACAGTGTAATTATATATTTAAGTACTGAGTAATATTAAGCAACTACATGTACTTACTAGGGTTAGGGTAGGATTAGGGTTTGGTTGAGGGTCAGTTGCATGTAATTATGCATAATTTACTGTTATTACTATGGTAAGTACATGTAACATGTAACAAGGACACTGTAAAATAAAGTGTTACCGTTTTTTTTTTATTCGCTTTAGTACTATTTTCACAAGGTGTACATTTTCAAAACTCAAATCTAAACTGATCACACTTGTAACACAGCTAGTCATTCTTTCTAAACCTGATCCCATGCTTTCGTTACAGTTACACGTTTCAGTTCACATAATCATTGTTTCAAACACATTATTATTGTAATATGTAATGAGAACATTTGCTTTAATCTCCGAAACACAACAGTATGAACTTCTTTTATGAACACTCAGTTCATTCAACAGCAAACAATGCAAGATACATGTTTCAAATCACCCTTGTTGCTGAATTAATTACAGTAATACAGGCTTCAGTTGCCACATTAGAAAATACACTTACATTACCTAACTTATGTAACTGAATCCATAATTTTTGTAGTAGTATCTATCTAGTGTGTGATCAAAAGGTGTGATGAAGTTATGAAACTGCCATGAGGTTCTGCACACCAAATTTGCTGACAATACAGTAAATGTTTTCACTGTACAATATATGTCTCAGTCTATACTGTAGTAGTTGACTTTTATAAGGGTGAGTTACAGTAAAGTGGCAGTCTCTATCATGGTAATCTGTTTACAGTATCACATGACATACATACTGTAATGTAAAATGCTGTATTTGATGCCATCTGTCTCCCTTCTACTGATCTATCTATGATCAATCTGATGTTACTATACAGTCATTGACTCTCCCTTGAACTCTATCCTGCTCTGTGTTCACAAATTGCAAATGTTTGCTTCTTTTTGTGATGACTATTGACAATCAGACTCCAGAGAATCTTTCTACACTGGTTTAGTTCCAATCGGGCAAAAAAACTATAGGGCTAGTTCGCAAAAATAGGTTTTTCCGGAAAAATCCAAAATAGAACGGTTTAGGAGTTATGAGCCATTACAGACTTTTGATCGCTGTTGCGCCACAATCAGGCCGATTGGGGCGAGCCTTGGTGACGTTGTAGACGGGATGGGTACTACCATACAGGTTTCGCATTTAAAGTCTGTGTAGAGTTTCGCGTTTAAAGTCTGTGTAGAGTTTCCTGTTAAAACGGTGTCATGTTAGCGGCCCCAAAGTTAAAGGGATAGTTCACTTTGAAATAAAATTTTGGTATGTTTTAGCTTACCTCAAGGGCATCCAAGATGTAGGTGTCTTTTTTTCCGCAGTAGTTTCAATTTTGATATTTTTAGGTCAAACCGTTGTTGTCTGTCAGTCATATAATGCAGGTCTGTGGTCACTGTCTCAAAGAGCACGCACAGAGTCCAAATTAAAACAATTCCCCATCGTAAGTACACATTGATGGCCTAAGACACAAAACGAGTGGTTTGTGTGAGAAAACGAACAGTATTTATATCGTTTTTACCTCTTATACACAGCCACGTCCAAGTGATCTGAGGGCGCGCGTGCATCCTGGTCTGTGACGTGTGCGCAGACTGGTGCATAGATATATACACTAGATGTCGCCTTAAAGACATTCGTTCCAATGAACTGCCGTAGACAAGGCGACTTCTAGTGTATATATCTATGCACCAGTCTGCGCACACGTCACAGACCAAGATGCGCGCGCACCCTCACATCACTTGGACGTGGCTGTGTATAAGAGGTAAAAACGATATAAATACTGTTCGTTTTCTCACACAAACCGCTCGTTTCGTGTCTTAGGCCATCACTGTGTACTTACGATGGGGAATTGTTTTAATTTGGACTCTGTGCGTGCTCTTTGAGACCGTGACCATAGACCTGCATTATATGACTGAAAGACAAGAACGGTTTGACCTAAAAATATCCAAATTGAAACTACTGCGGAAAAAAAGACACCTACATCTTGGATGCCCTTGAGGTAAGCTAAAACATACCAAAATTTAATTTCAAAGTGAACTATCCCTTTCAGTTGCCACATTAGAAAATACACTTACATTACCTAACTTATGTAACTGAATCCATAATTTTTGTAATAGTATCTATCTAGTGTGTGATCAAAAGGTGTGATGAAGTTATGAAACTGCCATGAGGTTCTGCACACCAGAGTTGGCTGACAATACAGTAAATGTTTTCACTGTACAATATATGTTGTAGGGAGTTGTGGCAGTCTCTATCATGGTAATCTGTTTACAGTATCACATGGCATACATACTGTAATGTAAAATGCTGTATTTGATGCCATCTGTCTCCCTTCTACTGATCTTTCTCTGATCAACTGATGTTATACAGTCATTGACTGTTTACTCTCCCTTGAACTCTATCCTGCTCTGTGTTCACAAATTGCAAATGTTTGCTTCTTTTTGTGATGACTATTGACAATCAGACTCCAGAGAATCTTTCTGCACTGGTTTAGTTCCAATCGGGCAAAAAAACTATAGGGCTAGTACGAAAAAATCCAAAATAGAACGGTTTAGGAGTTATGAGCCATTACAGACTTTTGATCGCTGTGGCGCCACCATCAGGCTGATTGGGGCGAGCCTTGGTGACGTTGTAGACAGGATGGGTACTACCATATAGGTTTCGGATTTAAAGTCTGTGTAGAGTTTCGCGTTTAAAGTCTGTGTAGAGTTTCCTGTTAAAGCGGTGTCGTGTTAGCGGCCCCAAAGTTAATAACTAATGATCATTGCGATGGAAGTGAATCAATCAAATTAACTTTAGCTGGAAAATAACTTTATTCAAGAACTGCTATAAAGCCAAAACAATCTCTGTTACTTTAAACTATCCTTGTATCTCTGTAAAGCCGCTTTGGAACAATCTACATTGTTAAAAGCGCTATGTAAATGAAGATGACTTGACTTGACTACCATCCCTCTAAGTTTCACGTGTCTACAACTAATGGTTTGGTCTGCCCGATCACTTTTAGGGGAGAATGCTGATCCTTGGAAATTATAACAATTATAATAGATTTTCAGTGCTACACACTTGAACCCCTAAAAAACGGTAAAACTAGCATGTTGGCCCTCAACATGCCTCTTAACTAAGCTTCACCAGCTAGTTTTGCTATTCTGGACTAGCAGCACCTCACCAGCTTGGAGACTCATGTTGGTATATGCTTTTGCTTGTTTTCTTACAAAAGAAGCACAACAGAAGTGACGTCCCACATTAATGTGCGTCTAAACTGGCAGCTGAGTAATTTGCTATACAGCTGAGAATTGTGGGTCAGATCAAGCCGCCGTAAGCCACTTTGAGGCTGTGGGTTAGATAACACTTTCTGGCTCTGGTCAGCAGTGAAGAATTGAAAACATGTCTGCCAGGGAGGGAACAGGAACTTCCTTCTCCACGCACTAATCTTCAGAAACACGTCTCTCCAGCTGCTGAGTTAAACTGCAATAAAAGCACAGGCTATAAATGAGAGCGGGTTAGGCCTGTTAGTCATCAGTTTTAATATATGCCCTGTCTGACACCAATTTAGTCTGATGTTCCATTCAGGATGAGAGATGAAGCAGGAGGTTGAGGAGGTCAAGGCTGGATAAGCTTTTCTTCACGCTGGACTTAGTGGATGATTCCTTATACAACATACTGTATAACTGTACTGAATGAATCCGCCTCTGGTTCAGTCACAAATTTCTAAACACTAGAACAAGAAATCACTAGATGGAATTGATCATCGCTTATGATTTGAGAATCTTACACATGACTACTGGAATATGTTTCTGTAACTTTCAAAAAAAGTCACCATGAACTACTTGGAAGAAAACCTGTCAAGAACATGTCCAGATCATATTCCTTTCTGCATAAAAAATGCATGCATTTTGTGACTATTTTCATGACAATTAAAGCACTTTGCAACACAAAAATTGCATTTAAAGGGGCTATATGTAGAATTCGGAAACTCTTGTTATTAGTGACACCTCTGGCTGTTAGGTGAACTTACTGCTCGTGCTCACGTAACGTTGTACGTAATTTCTTTTTGGTTCTTTGCTTAGTCGTAAAAAGAAGTTGGGGATACTTTTATTTACTGTTAACGAAAATCCAGACACCGTCCACGCTGCTGAGAGTGACGTTTAGATGAATATGTAAATATGTGCTGTGCGCTTTCTTGTCAATAATAAAATAAACACACAACCAAAATGACAGCGGTGAGAAAACAGCAGTTTATAAAGCATCTGATCATAAGGATGTGGATATGTTTGCTCAAGCTCTGCAATTAACCAGAATCATGTCGACAGATTAAAATTACACAGTTATTGTAGTCTTTTTGAGACTATACTGTAGATCTGAACATGTGGGACTATAGTTTTAATTAATCCATTTTCTTTGCATGACTCAATGCCATTACAGTACAGAATGGCTCTTTCGGCATTATCCTGAACATTGTATAAGCATTTATTTCATGTGTCATTGAACGGAAGATAGGCTTTTGTGAGCGCATGTAAACGTCACATCCTTTTGATTTTCCTGGTGAAACCGGCAAGAGTCCTTCACATAAAAATCAGTCAGGGGAAAATAAGAAAGTCAGGAAGGAATGTTTTGTTCTAAAGTTTTAAAGTTTCGTTACAAGCTGTTGCACATTGGCAATAAAAAGTGATTAATACATGAAAAGTCTTACATACTGTATATTTCTTGAGCAGCAAATAATTTTAAAATGATTTCTGAAGGATCATGTGACACTGAAGACTGGAGTAATGATGCTGAAAATTCAGCTTTGATCACAGAAATAAATAACATTTTTAAATATATTCAAATAGAATACAGTTATTTTAAATTGTAATAATATTTCACAATATTACTGATTTTACTGTATTTTTGATCAAATAAATGGTTAGTAGAAGAGACTTTTTCTTTCTTTTTAAAAGCATTAAAAAAATCTTACCAACCCCAAACTTTTGAACAGTAGTGTATATTGTGTTCAGACAGGATGATTTTAATTACTGCATTACAGTAATAATAATACAATGAGAATCATCATGGAGGAGGAGAATGAAAATTATAAATTCAATGGAAGATATGTATGAACGGCAAAGAACAAATTCTCTATGTAAAATATAATTTCTTATTCATACATATAAAATATGATCTATACATGTTCTTAGAGATTCGCCCTATTACAGGGTTGATATTACAGGACCATTAACTGACTTCAGAGAACCGTAAACATGCAAATGTGTTAAAACATTACCTTAAAATCTCAGGCGGTACTTCAAGAAAATATTTTAGGTCAAAGGGGTTAAAAAAATGTCTGAAATTGATAATAAAATATCAGATCAAGTGTATGTATCTGCGTGTCTAAAATGTTGCAGGTGCTTTTCTCTTTACTTTCCTTCATTATTTTTGCTCAGTGTGTTTGAATCAGCTGGTGTTTTGGTGATTTTTAATGTATGAAGTCAGTTCTCCTCAAGTTCACACAGATGTCTTAGAAGAGCCACATGGCACTCTCAGAAGAAAGGTTCAAGAGCTGTCATTGGGGTGGTACCTTTTCAAAAGGTACGCTTTTGTACCTCATTCACCCCTGAAGGGTGCATATTAGTATCTTAAAGGAACATAATATTATCTAAAGTGTACTTGTACTTTTTCAATGGGTAGCAGTGACAGATTTTGTACCTTTTTTTCTGAGAGTGGGAAGTTCATTTTAACGAGGTGGGAAGTCGTGTTTATGACTTCAGGTGCGTTCAAGTCACTTTCGTTGGAGTAAGATGGCGGTGTATCTTCTCTTAATTGACAACACAAAATTACAGCAAGGCTTTTAAACTCTACTTCTAGGAAGAATGTGCATCAGATGTGTTTTGCTTTTTTATGTTATGATGACACTGTAAACTTTATCATTGCATTCATTATATTATTATATTACAATGCTGTGTGCAGGCAATTAGCTTATTTTGTTTGATAAAAAAGTAAATACTAAATACCTATAAACAAGGTCTAAAACTAACGTTTTGCCACACCTGCCAATGGCCGGTGAATTCAGAAAATTTACTGGCCATAATTTTCATTTTTTTACCAGCCACGAAACCAGTAATAACACCAAAATTTTAGATACCAGTGAAAATTCTCAATTCTCTATTCCAATTTTGACACCACAGCTACAACTACTTACTAATATACATTTAAAACATTAAAGACAAGTAAGCCGTCAATGGTAAAATAAAAACAAATAGCACAAGCAAAAGCACAAATAAATACAATATAACAAAGATACGAATTAAATAAACAGTTTTTACTAAATCATGCGCTTGATATAAAAATTCATTCCCTCGTTTTGCTTAATCGTGCGCACAATATAACAATTCAACAACGATCCGTTCCCTCGTTTTACTAAATCATGCTAATGATTTAATAATTCGTTCCCTCTTTTTACTAAATCATTTTTTCTGCATGCATGTGCGGAGCCCCATGGAAGCTTGTTTCTGTCACGGAATAAAACAATTTAAAAGATAATTGCGACTTTTTATCTCACAATTGTGTTTATATCTCGCAATTATGACTTTATAACAAGCAGTTGCGACTTTATATCACGCAATTCTGACTTTTGTTCTCGCAGCTGAGAGTTTATATCATGCAATTGGAAGAAAAAAAGTCAGAAAGAAAATTGCATTGACCTTTTTTATTTTTTATTCAGTGGCGGAAACAAGCTTCCATGAGGCTCCGTATTCACAGACTGGTGATTTGATAGTCTCGAGGTTAACGCTACAGTCTTAAAAATGAAAGGCTCTTTATTGGCATTGATGGTTCCATGAAGAACCTTTAACATCCATTCCACAAAAGGTTCTTCACAGTGGAAAAGTGTTATTTTGATTATTAAAATGTTCTTCACACTAAGATAAAAAATGGTTCTTTGATGAACTGTTCACTGAAAGGTTTTTTAGGGAATAAAAAATGGTCCTTCTTTGGTACCTTCTATTTGAAACCTTTATTCATAAGGATGTATGAACTGGGAATTTAGATGATACACAGGATCCCTGGTACATCCCGTGAGCATAAAAGTCCCTGAGGAATCCCCATCATGCCCTAGAGTACATCAGGTGACTCCAGAGGGACTCAACCCACAGTCATTGTGCTGTAAATTGCAAAACAACAAGCTCATAGAGTGACTTTCTAACTCTATTTTTCTCTCTGTCTCATGGCCGACTCCATCTAGCTTTGAGTAACTTCTAGTACAGGACGATCAGGATGAAAAGATGGCGACCATGCTCTTACCAGCGGGTCCTGATGGCTTGCGACCGTACACTCGTGAGTCTCTGGCGGCCATCGAGCAGAGGATCAGCGAAGAGCGGACGAAGAACACGAAGGATTACAAGGCGGACCCCGGGTACACGGAGGAGCCCAAACCCCGTGCTGACCTGGAGGCCGGGAAGGGGCTTCCTCGGATCTTTGGTGATATCCCTGCAGGACTGGTCGGAGTCCCGCTGGAGGACATCGACCCTTTCTACTTCAAGAATCAGAGGGTGAGTCAGTCTGAGGTTACTAGTGGCCTTCGAGATGTTTTAGTGCATCTTAAAAAAAGACTAAGTGCTGTAAATGAGGCCTAATGGATGTGAAGTTTGTGTTTTTAGTTTCAGTCCATGAATAAACAGATGTATTTATAGAAGTGCATGTTATGCTTTTGTCTTTGAGATACGTACTTGTGCATTTTTAAAAGCTGTGGAAAAACATTTTCTGTTTTTTTCTGAATCATCTACCTTGAAATCACCCTCTTCGTTCTGCTCTGGTTTCTCCTGGAGAGCAATGAGATTAACTGGAGAGAAAATGGAGACTGTTTCCTACATCTCCTGAAAAACAGGAACCTCTAACTTTTGTCTCTTAGGCCCTGTTTACAGCTGGTATTAAGATGCGTTTCGGTCGATCGGATCACAAGTAGACGAGGGAGAGACATTCCAGTTTACACCTGGTGGTTTAATCCGTCTCTTTTGTCCACTTTCAACCACTTCTGTCCTGATTTCTTCGAGGAGAGGGTCTATGGGCGAAATGTGTGGACTTTTTCAGATCTTTCGATCTAATGGACAAAATAAGCTCACGCAATTTCCTCAGATAGCCGCAAGATATTAGAAATCTGGAATGATGAGAGAACATTGTGTTTGGTACGTTTTTCATCTTCGAAACCAAACTTTTGTCTAGTTTAAATCCCGTCTGGCTAGAGCGCTTCACATAATGTTTACACATTAGTTCAGTAGACGGAGATTAGACGGTCTTTTGTGTCTGTTCAAACACATGAGCGTTTACACTACGAAAGCAATCCGGTCCAATGCGTTTTCAACTACCTCTGGAAGTGGTCGAAAGTGGACAAGCTCAAAATGTTTTAGACCCCGTTTACACCTGTATTTAGTGTCGTCCACTTGTGATCCGATCGACCGAAACGCATCTTAATACCAGGTGTACACAGGGCCTTTCAGAATAGATAATGTCTCAAATTGTGCTCAGATTTGCCAAGATAAAGTCTACAATCAAACGATCAAGCTGCTGTCCACATTTATTTACAGCGCTCTACTATTACTATATGTTAACTATTGACTCATTTCTTTCAAATGAATATTAGGACAAACATCTGATCTGACACACAATTGAGAATTTCATCAATTCTGCATATCTATATGATAAAGCAACCTCTGAAATTTAAACAGTTTTTTCACTAACAATCCATTATACAGTCATAAACATAATTGACAGCAGAAGACCAATCAGAATAAACTATTACAGAGAGTGATTATCTATTATTGGCCAATTTGGTCACTGCTATATTGTGATACATCTGATGAAATATTAGCTGAACATTTAATTTATATATCTATTTAATCAATTGTCTTTTTTAAAAATAGTGGTATTGTGAAACATTATTAAATTTTAACCCTCTGGTGCTCTTCACGTGGTGGTCAAAAATGACAGATTTTTTTATTATTATAATTTCAATGAAATTACTGTACTATATTTTAGTTTGATAATGTTTTTTATTTAATATGTGTAGCTTTAGGGGATTTTATGGTACTAAATTATATTTATGCAGTAGTTAATTAATTCCTTTCTATACTTTTTGAGCTGGTCTTCAGTGTCACGTGATCCTTCAAAAAATCATTCTATGCTCATCTCTATATGCTGATTTGCTGCTAAAGAACCATTTCTGATGTTTAAAACAGTTGAATGCTTAATATTATGTTTTTTTTTTAAGAATAGAAAGGTCAAAAGAATGAAAACATTATTTACATTTATACTTAACATTATAACACTATGAATGTCTTAAAACGTTTGATCAATTTATCGTTTCCCTGCTGAATAAAAGTATTAATATATATTTTTAAATCATTCTGACAACAAACCTTTGAACATTATGTATCTTTAGATGCAGAATAGTGACATTTCATGTGTTCAGACTGACTGTTTCTCTTCTTTTTTCTCTTTTTACAGACTTTTATAGTAGTAAACAAGGGAAAAGCCATCTTCCGCTTCAGTGCCACATCTGCACTCTACATATTCAGTCCGTTTCACTGCATTAGAAGAATCTCCATACGAATTCTAGTCCATTCATATCCTTCCACTGAACGTTTCTCTATATGTGTGCATGTTTACTTGCTTGGAGAATTACACAGAGATTTGGTCTGTTTATAGCCGTGCTTCTGATTTGTGTTTAGTAACTTGCGCAGATATCAGACCTTAAGACCACAAGCTCCTCTAGAAACACAGCTGCACTGATTTCTTTTTTCACTTGCGATGTATTTTATAACCATATAAATCTGCTTTCCAAAAGTGCCATTCAAAAAGGTATGTATGAGAAACTAGAGTTGGGTGGCAGGCTATTTTGACTTGGGCCAGTAAATAACCACCTAGCAACCAGCTCTTCCTAACAACCACAAAGCAAAGTGCAAAAAAAACAATCTACCCCAAATATCATAGAGCGACTGCATCGCAGTGCATTGGCAACCATCCAAGACATCGTAGTATCATGCTGGTGATTTTTGCACGGGCAAACACCACTTACATTATCAGAAAACGTAGAAACAGAATTTAAAGTGGTTTGGTTTTTCCCATTTGGCCTCTGAAACTAATGAGGATATTATCAAAAGGCATCAAAAGCCAAAAATCTGGACCAACAGCAAAATGATATCCAGCTGCTCACATTGTGAAGCGAATCTGAAATATTTACCATCAGAGTTCTATTGGATTTGGTCTCATCTCTGAAACAGCTCTGTAATGTTCTTCCCTGGCATCGCCAACCAAATCCGCTGATATTCCTCCTCTAATTCCCCAAATGAAATAAGAGCGCAGTGATTTGGCATCATGTGACAGCTGCATGCACAGATGTTTGAGTGTCCGCGGTCATGATGCACGCAGGTTTCCAGTCCTGTGTCAGACGTTTCTGTGTTAAAACAATTAAAACCATTCATATTTTAAAGAGAAAGGGACATACAGACTGTATCACAATGCCACTCCAGGTAACTGTCATCATGCTTTACCAGAATACACATATATTACATCCTACATTTCTACGGTAACATTTACTGTATCTTTTTATTTATTTAGTTATTTATTAAACTCATCATTAATGAAAACAGTATAATAATATTAATACAAAAATGCTAATACTTTACTAATTAATTAATATATTGATATTTTACCTAATTTCAAACAAGGTCACAATAAATAATTGTCACTAACCTGTTTGTATTGACAATTTTTTTTTCTAATTCTTCTTCTTTTTTTTTACCATAACTAACCATTAATTTGTATATATTGACACAAAATATACATAAATTAATCTGAATTATATATATATATATATATATATATATATATATATATATATATATATATAGAGAGAGAGAGAGAGAGAGAGAGAGAGAGAGAGAGAGAGAGAGAGAGAGAGAGAGTTTTATAAAAATAAAAATAAATCACATTTTACCAACGCCCACTTGCTATTGCAAAAATTCTAATACTTTATACTAATCAAATAATAATTGACATTTTACCTAATTTCAAACAAGGTAAAAACATTTTTTATTAATTACTACCCTGTTTGTATTGACAAAATAATCTAATTATTTATTATTTTTATCATAACATTACTGAGACTAAAAATACTGTTTTGTAAAAATATTTAATTCATCTGAATTTGAATTTAATTCATCTGAATTTGTCTGAATTAACTTGTTTGTATTGACAAAAATATCTATAAATAAAAAAATTATATTTTTTTTGCCGTAACATTACTGTCACTAAAAATGCTGTTTTGCAAAAATATTTGATCTGAATTTAACAACATTATCAGTTTGTTATAGGCTATAATTTTCAGATATGGTTTAACAGATATGGTTTCATTTTCCATTGTGGGACAGATCACGGAGTTCTTTGAATGTAATACAAATACGCCAGTTGTTGCCTTTATAACGCAAGAGTTTACAGACGATATGATATGTAAATAGCGACCGTGTTATGGAGGGTGAACAGATATTTCTCTTTTTAACTTGTGTTTACTTCGCTCAAATAGCGTGCTTGGACAGCTACAGAGAAACTGGCAGCCAGGCATCAGACAACCAAACCAATCTCACGTGGAAATTTAACCGTAACTGTTCCTTACTGTTCTTAGAATCCGACGGTGGAAAAGTGGCTTTATTCTATCCCAGCCTTTCTATATTCTCATGCTCAGAAATGTACAAACAAAAAAGTTTTAAAAAATTCTGATATTATGATGTAAAATATACTGAGTTACTGTTATCAGGAACATCATTACTAAATTTTCTAGATACTAGCAAGACTTTTAGAATCATTTGTAGAATGACCCACATTTAGTTTAAACACTGTACTGTTGTGACGCCGCATCTCCTCTGACTGGACAGTTCAGATAGGGCCAGCTATATCTTGTTTTATCCTCAAATGCCACAGGCTCTGAAAATCCCTCTGTGTCCATGTTCAGGCTCTATTAAGACCTCAGATCCATAAAACAGAAAACAGAGTAAAGGAACAGCTGTTTGCCAATCACTAGGGTGAAATCCTTCTATATTTTTAGTTAGGATAAGCATAAATGACATCATGAATATTACAGGATAGCAACTTGACATGACGTACACCTTAGATCAGCAAAGTCCTCGTGTAGTTTGGCCAACGATGCAACTTACTTCATGTCATGGATTTTTTTTTTTTTTTATGTTATGATTAGGATTAGGGTTAGGGTTACTTAAAATATTAATATAGTTTTTGTTTGCACAAAAAACAAAATACGTCACGCGTACTTTCTTTGCAAAGTGAAATCGCCAAATTACTTGTCTAGCATGCATAATACAGCATTTTTAGTCATTTCCATGGATCCATGTGAACGGGAATCATTTTGATGATGTTTTTATCTATAGAGAGGGTGGAAAAAAACCTTTTGTAGTAGGAAAAGGATCTACCGCCTGCAGTTGATTTTGATATTATAGGTATCATCAACTGGCCAGAATTTTGAGATCGTAATAGATATGAAGGACTATAATAGGTTAAGAGCTCGCTCGAGTACTGGCGATCTAAACCATTTAGTGCTTTGTAAGTAATTAGCAAGATTTTAAAATGTATACGGTTTAATAGGGAGCCAGTGTTGACAGAACTGGGCTAATATGGTCATACTTCCTGGTTCTGGTAAGAACTCGAGCTGCTGCGTTTTGGACCAGCTGTAGTTTGTTTATTAAGCGTGCAGGGCAACCACCCAGTAGAGCAATACAATAATCTAGCCTTGAGGTCATGAACGCATGAACTAACTGTTCTGCATTTGTCATTGAGAGCATATGGCGTAATTAAGATATATTTTTAAGATGGAATAATGTGGTTTTACAGATGCTAGAAACATGGCTTTCAAATGATTGGTATCAAAGAGCACACCCAGGTTCCTAACCGACGACAAAGACTTGAAAGAACATCCATCACAGTATTCTAGGTTATTACGTGCTTTTTTCAGAATTAAGTAGTAGGAAATTACTAGTCATCCAGTTTTTTTTTATATCAGCTATGCATTCTGTTAATTTCGTGAATTGGTAAGTTTCGTCAGGGCACGAAGAAATATAGAGCTGAGTATATCATCAGT
This sequence comes from Scardinius erythrophthalmus, assembly GCF_964197995.2. Taxonomy (NCBI): domain Eukaryota; kingdom Metazoa; phylum Chordata; class Actinopteri; order Cypriniformes; family Leuciscidae; genus Scardinius; species Scardinius erythrophthalmus. Next base: position 5,008,746 of record NC_138229.1, read on the forward strand.
GCAACAGTGAAAGCTAGTGCCATGCTTCCTTATGATATCACCCAAGGGTAGCATGTATAATGAACAGCAACGGTCCTAGTACTGAGCCTTGTGGTACTCCATACTGAACATGTGATCGATATGACACCTCTTCATTTATTGCTACAAACTGATAATGGTCAGATAAGTATGATTTGAACCATGCCAATGCAATTCCACTAATGCCAACATAATTTTCGAGTCTATCCAAAGGAATGTTGTGGTCGATGGTATCAAATGCAGCACTAAGATCCAGTAACACCAATAGAGAGATACAAACAAGATCGGATGATAAGAGCAAATCATTTGTAACTCTAAAGAGAGCTGTCTCAGTACTATGATATCCTGACTGGAAATCCTATCATTTCTTTCTAAAAAGGAACATAGTTGTGAGGATACCGCCTTTTCTAGTGTCTTTGACAAAAAAGATCGACCTGTAATTGACTAATTCTGTAGTATCAAGTTGCATTTTTTTAATAAACGGTTTAATAATAGCCATCTTAAAAGTTTTTGGTACGAATCCTAATGGCACAGATGAGTTAATGATTTTAAGAAGAGGATCTATGACCTCTGAAAGCATCTCTTTCAGTAGCTAAGTTGGTATAGTAGGGTCTATTATACGTGTATATATAATATGATATAATATTGAATCCAAGTTCAAATGACTTATCTGCATCCTGCTTGCCACCTTAATTCAATTTTAGGAATTTAATTTGAATGGCATTTTCAGTTCAGTTATGTATTGTACACAACCCTTAACTGCTGCTCATTTCCTTAACTTGTTCACTTTGTTTAGCTTGTTCATCATGTGCACAATTTTGACAAACTGCAGCTTCATGGCGATGTCGGATCCTCCGCTGTGGACCAAATACCTAGAGTAAGCAACACCTTTATTCTGATGACTGTTTTTAAATGTTTAAACATATATATTAATTATATAATATAAAAATACATTTTGTATTTTACTACTGTTTTTAGTTATCTCTATAGATATTCTTATTTGATCACAGTTTTAAACTCTACAAATAGCTGCATATTTAATTTATTTTCACACATGCATTTTAAGGTCACAACCCATTTTACTTCTTTACTTTCTGAGTGAAATAGGATATTTAATGAGAAAGCAATTTACATTAATTTCATGTTGACTGACTGTAATACACAAGAATATAACGTTATGGGATTCTGCAGGTTTTATAAGGGGAAATTTTAAGACTTTTTCAAGACCTTTTTAAGACCAAGATTAAAAATGAAATAAAATATGAAATCTTGTTTTCTGTGAAATTGATCAAAATTAAGTATTTATGCTTAAAACAAGAACAAATATCTACCAGTGGGCTCAAAAACAAATCAACTTAATTCAAAGGGAAGTATAAACATAAACTAACTTCATTCTGTTACATTTGTCAAGACTTAATTTTACACTTGCATCTCTAGTAAATGTATGTTTAGATATTTGTATTGGAAAACAGGACAAAAATACTGAGGAAGATATTATTATTTTTTTGCAATGCATGCAACATTTAATGCCATAACTTAATGAATTTGAGACTTTCTGCTCTAAGACATTTTTAAGGCCTTAATTTGTGCAAGGGAAAATTAAGACCTGCAGAAACCCTGCATAAGTGCTTCAGAATGTGTATCGAAATGCTAAAAAGAGTTTTCATCTTAATTTAATTGCTTTGCTAGGGTCCTGATAACCACATTGGTAAGAGTTGCATCTTCATAAGCCTGCTGTCGCCATTCTGCCTGCAGCATCAGGAATGCCACATTTCCATGACAGTTCAATTTAAGCTAAAGCTGCGTAGCGCAGGTTTCCGGTGTCTAAGCCCTGACCTAGATTTTAACAGATGACCGGAGTTTCCATATTCACTGATTATGCCTCTAGATTCTCTAATACAAAGCCATGGTGACCCAGCTCAAATAAAACATCATATGCATGCATGGAATATATTTTAAGAGATTGAATCTGAGCATGCAGCATGTTAACAATTCACCACTTGCATCAAAATAATAACTGTGTGAATGTTATATATATATATGTTTAAAGGGGTCCTATTATGCTTTTTTTTTTCAACTTTTTTTTTTTTTTTTAGTCTTTAGTCTGTAATGTTTCTGTTTGAGCATGAAAAAGTTCTGCAAAGTTACAAAGCACAGCGGGAGTTATTCTCTGTTTCTGTATTCCCTGAAACGCCTCCATTGTAGTCTTGAGTTTTCTTCCGGGAACAAACATGACACAATAATCCCGCCCAAGGAAAGCACAGAAAGGGACGAGGTCTGGTTGAGTTAGTTAATAGTGTGTTGAAACTCGTGGTTATGGAAAGGGGCGGGGTATTTCTCACTCAAAGCAGATGACCAATCACAACACACTGGTCCAACCAACCAATCAGAGCACATTATGCTTTTCAGAAGGAGGGGCTTCATAGAGACGGGAACTAAACAGAGCGTTACTGACAGATTGGGCAGATAGAAGCTGTTTTTTTTTGTTTGTTTTTTTACATTAAAGCATGAAAACCTATTCTAAACAAAATCAAGACTTAATAGGTCCCCTTTAAAAAATCCAGTTAGTAGTGACTAGTAACAGCTCACCATAAATAGTTCATGTTTTCTCTTGTATTCTTTCAGGTACACATTCACTGGCATTTACACATTCGAGTCTCTGATTAAGATCTTGGCCAGAGGGTTCTGCATAGAGCCCTTCACCTTCCTCCGAGACCCATGGAACTGGCTGGATTTCAGTGTCATTGTCATGGCGTGAGTGTGACATTTCATTTTTATTAAGACTAAAATAACTGTCTGTTCTGAAAGCTGTGAAATTAATGTGAATAAGCTGTTCAGAAATATGAAAAGTCTCACCCTTGTGTCAATTTATATGACTTTCTTTCTTCCCTGGAACACAATGGAGAAGTTTAGCTTAATATTCATGCTGCTCTTTTACATTTACATTTATGCATCCAAAGTGCCTTAAAAGAAGCACAAAAGCGTCAAAGAGTCAACAATATTCTTAATTTACAATGTCAGGTATATGTTTAAGGGTGTGGGGTGGTTAAGTGGTTAAAGGAGAACTCCGGTCAATTTTAACATTGAGCTCATTTTTTGTACATTTGGAGTGCTGTCAATACAGAGAACAACGACAAAAATCGGTGTTGCCTACACCGAGTTATTCTATTTTTAAAATTTGCACCCTGTTGACTTCAATGGGGCAAGTAGTAAGCCTGCTTTTTAGCCTCTTAACATCCTTGATGTGTCATTACAAGTGCACAGAAAATGTGAGTGATTCCTTCCGAGTGAACACGGGTGGATCTGACTGCAGTAGATGTTAGAGATATTAATAAAAACGAAGTTAATTCAGCCAGCGCTCATACCTTTGTTTACATCCTGTTTTCGGTGGAACGCCATAGTAATCGATTGTCGAGTTCACGCGCATAGGTTTAGTTACCAATGATCACGCGCGTGAACTCGACAATCGATTACTATGGCGTTCCACCGAAAACAGGATGTAAACAAAGGTATGAGCGCTGGCTGAATTAACTTCGTTTTTATTAATATCTCTAACATCTACTGCAGTCAGATCCACCCGTGTTCACTCGGAAGGAATCACTCACATTTTCTGTGCACTTGTAATGACACTTAAAGGATGTTAAGAGGCTAAAAAGCAGGCTTACTACTTGCCCCATTGAAGTCAACAGGGTGCAAATTTTAAAAATAGAATAACATGGTGTAGGCAACACCGATTTTTGTCGTTGTTCTCTGTATTGACAGCACTCCAAATGTACAAAAAAATGAGCTCAATGTTAAAATTGACCGGAGTTCTCCTTTAATATAACAAATGCAAAAAGTGATTTATAATATCAAGCTCAAAAACACCAGCAAGTCTCATGTTAGTAGTTAATTTGTTAAATTCCAAGTCCTACAATTTATTTGTGTGAGAGACAGACTTAGATTTAAGTTGTTATTCACTGAAATGTAATCTTAGTGACACTTTTTGTATATTCATATATCCTTTGTAAACATATTTTAATGAAAATGTGAATAAGTGTTAAAAAAAAAAAAGACTGTTTTTTAAGTAGATATTAGCATATCATAACCAATGAGACAAGAGACTGGAGTTGAGTGGAATAGAAAGAGGGAGGAATCAAGAAAGATGTAAATCAAGGTACACAGGTATCCAGAAAGAGATTTGTCAGGTGACCTAAATATCCAGCATTTACAGCCCAACCAAATCAGAGGATTGGATTAACTAAAAGAGACAGACTACTGCAGGATGAACATTTCCCCTCATTAACAAACCGCTCTAGTTTGTCCTTCCAAGCTGTTTTTTAAAAGTTTAGAGGGTTTATCTCTTCTCATGCTTTTCATCTAAATTTTTGTAGGGTCAGATCAATGTCAGATGCACTCTTTCTCAGGACACCTGGGCATTTGTGATCCACTCGCGCCCTTATGACTTACTACGAAAATAAATAAATAAACAAACATATAATAATATTAATTATCAGTAAATGTTCATTATTATTTTATATCTCATTTTAATTCATACATACATATATAGATAGATACACAGTCACGTGAAAAAAGAAAGTACACCCTTTTGAATTCTATGGTTTTACGTATCAGGACATAATAAAAAGCATGTGGCCTTTAGCAGGTCTAAAAATGAGGTAAATACAACCTCAGATGAACCACAACGCATGACATATTACACCGTGTCATTAATTATTTAACAAAAATAAAGCTAAAATGGAGAAGCAATGTGTGACAAACTAAGTACACCCTATGATTCAGTAGCTTGTAGAGACACTTTTAGCAGCAATAACTTGAAGTTATCATTTTCTATATGACTGCATCAGTCTCTCACATCGTTCAAGAGGAATTTTGCCCACTCTTCTTTACAGTGTTGTTTCAGTTTATTGAGGTTTGTGGGCATTTGTTTATGCACTAAATCACTATCTCTCTAAAGGTCCCGCAACAGCATTTGAATCAGGTTGAGGTCTGGACTCTGACTGGGCCAGTGCAACTCCTTGATTCTTTTCTTTTTCAGCCGTTCTGTTGTAGATTTGCTGGTGAGCTTGAGGTCATTGTCCTGTTGCATATCGGCCAAGCTTTAGCTGTCGGACAGATGGACTCACATTTGACTCAATAATACTTTGGCACACAGAGGAGTTCATGGTCGACTCAATGATTGCAAGGTGCCAGGGTCCTGTGGCTGCAAAACAAGCCCAAATCATCCCTCCATCACCGTGATGGACAGTTGGTATGAGGTGTTTGTGCTGATATGCTGTGCTTGCTGTTCGCCAAACATGTCGCTGTGCATTATGGCCAAACATCTCCACTTTGGTCTTGTCTGTCCAAACGACATTGTTCCAGAAGTCTTGTGGTTTGTTCAGATACACATTTGCAAACCTAAGCCGTGCTGTCATTGTCCTTTTAGAGAGAAGAGGCTTTCTCTTGGTGACCCTTCCAAACATGCCATACTTGTCCAGTCTTTTTCTAATTGTACTGTCATAAACTTTAACATTTAACATGATAACTGAGGCCTGTCGAGTCTGAGGTGTAGTTCTTGGGTTTTCTGCAGTTTCTCTGAGCATTGCACGGTCTGATCTTGGGGTGAATTTGCTGGGAACTGTCTTGAATGTTTTCCACTTGTGAATAATCTTCCTTACTGTAAAATAATGGACTTCAAAATTGTTTGGAAATGGCTGTGTAACCCTTCTTAGATTGATGGCAGCGACATTTTGCTTCTCTAAGATCATCGCTGATGTCTTTCCTCCTTGTCATTGTGTTAACACACACCTGAATGCTCCAGACCAGCAAACTGCCAAAACTTCTGCTTCTATAGAGTTGGTCACGCTTGCTGATGATCAACTAATCAAAGACATTTGATTAGCAGCGCCTGACTGCTACTTACTCTCTTTATTCCTATGGAAGAAGTGACTTAGTTTGTCACACATGGCTTCTTCATTTCAGCCTAGTTTTTTTTAAATAAACCATGATATGGTGTTATATGTCGTATGTTGTTGTTCGTCTGAGGTTGTATTTACCTCATTTTAAGACCTGCCAAGGGACCAGATGATTTTTCTTTATATCCTGATATGTAAAATCATAGAATTGAAAAGGAGGTACTTTCTTTTTCACATGCACTTCTTTTCACACTTTTTCTTTCTTGTTTACATATACATGTATATCTACACACACACACACGCACACACACACACACACACACACACACACACACACACACACACACACACACACACACACACACACACACACACACACACACACACACACACACACACACACACACACACACACACACACACACACACACACACACACACACACACACACACACACACACACACACACACTATGTTCTGTTCTGATGATGTTCAATTACTAATTATTATTCATTAAGTTGTCTGTAAGCACACATAGTGAGAACAATCTGCTGCTAGTGTGTGACACCAAAATATCCGCTCTGCTTGTTATTAATTTAGCAAAATGGCCAAAGCCCATAAAGCCCAGCTGATTAGATTATCGTGATGTCTTTTTGTGTAAAGTCGCGAGAGGACAGAGACATTTCAGATGTCATGTCCTCTGGTGGCAAAACTAGAGAAATACTGTCGTGAAACATAAATATTTTTTAAAAGATTTTAAAGTTTAGCTGTATGTACAGCATCTGTGACAGGCTGTTGACTACCACATTAAATCATTTAAACCAAATCAAATGTACAGAAAATAGAAGTTTAGAGTAACTTGCACATGACATTTATAAGGATCAGGAAGGGTTTTTCCATCCACAGGAACAAATCCTGATGTTCATCCACCTAGACAAGTAGTCCTATAGGTAAAAAGGCAAATGAGAAACTTTATTAACTTAATTAAGACATTTTTATAAAGAAGAATTGATATAAGCATTTCTGCACATATTATATTTACATTATATGGCATCCAAGTGCATTACTGTAAACCTGAATTTTGTTTGCTTTTACAAAGTGAGGCGCGATTCAAAATTATTATCTTTGAATGAAAATAAATCAATGCTCACGGTCTGCACTTTGAATGACTTTGAATCTTTTTCTCTCCAGGTATGTGACAGAGTTTGTGGACCTTGGCAACGTATCAGCATTACGGACGTTCAGAGTTCTGCGTGCTTTAAAAACAATATCAGTGATCCCAGGTGAGAGACACCTTCAGGACCACAATCAGCTTTGCTTTCATACTAAATTCAGTGATAAGTTAAAATGTGGAATATATTGCATATATTTTAATTTAATATTAACCTTCTTGTTTTTTTTTTTTTTACGTCTGTAGGTTTAAAGACCATTGTCGGTGCTCTTATCCAGTCGGTTAAAAAGCTAGCGGACGTGATGATCCTCACTGTTTTCTGTCTCAGTGTCTTCGCTCTGATTGGTCTACAGCTCTTTATGGGCATCCTACGCCAGAAGTGTGTCCGTAGCCCCGCCCACTGTGTTAACTCCACCTACCCTGGCAATGGGAGTTTCGTTTGTAACAATAAGACATGGCTGTCCGTCAAGGACTTCTTAACAAATGAAGGTTCAACTAACTTATATTGGATATAATGCTTCATGTTGTAAATGTTAACTATTAATGTCACAGTAGGGGTGTAATGATTCATTTGTTTTCTTGATGCATCGCTTAAAAATAATTTCTTACCTAAAGCTGCACTTTCTGTGTCAGTGTATCAAAGCTCATTTGCATAAAATTGAGCTCAAGTTTGCCGCGTGATTATTTCATCACAAAAATGTAAACTGTACTGTAAACTCTTGCAATGAACTGAAAACAAATTAATCATGAATTAAATCGATTGGCTGTCAACTCAAAGATTCAAACCTCTACGTTACAGGTTAATATTTAAATGTTGAACATGGTTCAGTGATCAGCGCTGAAAACAAATCAATGAAACTCACCAAAATTGTCAGTCAGTATTAGATCAACATGACAGCTTCTGTTAAACTAAGTATATAGTGATGAAGTCTATAGTTAAACTGAACAGCAATTGAAAGTGTCAGTGATTCTCAGTCTGACGATGTCTTGTAAAATTCATTGAATTTTTCTCACTCTTGTTCCCACAGACAATTTCTACAAAATTGAAGGATCCAAGGATGCCTTAATATGCGGATACAGCAGCGATGCTGGGTAAGTAATCTGACTTACTACATTGAGCAAACCCAACAAGGTTTTCTGTACAGGGTTACGACTAAGAGATCTATCTTCAGACATTGCGTGCTTCAGCTCAGACTTATGTAGATAATCACTCGGTATCAGTTTACCATGAGCTCATCCAGCCTATTGTCATTACTATGAAATGAAACACTGTCGTACTGCAGCAATAATATCCATAAATCCTAAAAGGGACCATGGTTTATCTGAGAACACACATCGTCGTCTCTGCGTGTAGGGAGACTGAGCGGTCAGCATGGTGACATGTGGCATATAATCGGAGGTGCGTGATAGTTAACCACAATCTCTCATGATGTGACTAAATGAGCAGCTGTCATTGGGACAGGGTGCTTTAAAGCCCTTAGGAAAAGTTTAGCAAAATTGCAAAAATGATGGTTTTCATATAGGTTTCCCAAACCAGGGTTATTATCATTAACTAAAACCATAAAATAAACCATATTTTCGCCACTTTGAAACAAAATAAACATGAACTAACATAAAATAAAATAAAATACAAACTTTTCTTTTTCAATAGTTGCCAAAGCAAAATTTCTCATTCTCAAAAGTTGAAGTACAATAAAAATAACTACACCTAAATAAATTAAAATTTTGTAGACATAAAAAACTAACACAAATGACAAAAACATTTTTTTGTTTAACTGAAATGAAAATGAAACCAGACAATATAAAAATAAAGGTACCACTTAAGTTTAACTATTTGCTTATTAGCATGCATATTATTAGGATATTGGCTGTTTATTAGTACTTATAAAGCACATATTAATGCCTTATTCTGCATGACCATATTCTACATATCTACATATTAGCAGCCATATCAGCCTGTAGCCCAAGACTGGTTGCCCACTGAAGCTAAGCAGGGCTGAGCCTGGTCAGTACCTGGATGGGAGACCTCCTGAGAAAAACCAGGTTGCTGCTGGAAGAGGTGTTAGTGAGGCCAGCAGGGGGTGCTCACCCTGTGGTCTGTGTGGGTCCTAATGCCCCAGTGTAGTGACGGGGACACTATACTGCCAAAACAGCACCGTCCTTCGGATGAGACGTAAAACCGAGGTCCTGACTCTCTGTGGTCATTAAAAATCCCATGGCATTTCTCGTAAAGAGTAGGGGTGTAACCCCGGTGTCCTGGCCATTCCACCCATTGGCCCTTACCAATCATGGCCTCCTAATAATCCCCATCCACTGAATTGGCTCTATCACTCTCTCTCCTCTCTCCACCTATAGCTGGTGTGTGGTGAGCGCACTGGCGCCGTTGTTCCAAGTGGATGCTGCACACTGGTGGTGGTTGAGGAGAGATCCCCTGATATGATTGTAAAGCGCTTTGGGTGTACAGTAGTACATATGAAAGCGCTATATAAATGCCTCATTCTATTCTATTCTATTCTACATCCCTTAATCCACCCAATACCTAAACTTAACAACTACCTTACTAACTATTAATAAGCAGTAATTAGGAGTTTATTGGGACAAAAGTCATAGTTAATAGTTAGTTATTAGTGAGAACCCAAAACCAAAGTGGACCCAAAACAAAAGTGTGACCAAAATAAAATCTAATTCAATATATTAACAAAAACTATAATAGTATATCAGTGATACTAAAATAAAACTGTCCCAAACACTCCCCTGAAGATCAAATAAATAGATTACAGTATTTACACTCATCAAGAGAACTGACCTACTAGTTGTCTATGCATTATAAGAGAAAGAATATTAACATCCAAAAAATGCATCATTGCTTTTAAGCAACTCTAATAAAAAATAAAATAATAATCCTATTTTATAATATGTTGCTGTACAGCTATCCCCAAATGCTGTATTATTATAACCCCACTGGTTTAGCCCTCTCATACAGAGCTCAAACCAATCCTCAAGCCTAAATGGTAATCGGTCCAATGCAGTCTAGAAACCACTAAGCTAATAAACCTGCAGTGATTCTCCTATGGGAAAGAGGCAAAAGATTATGATGCACTTTCCTCAAAATCTTAGATTGCATTGATGACTAAGCTGCATTGACCCAATTTCATTGATGACTCTCTTCTAAAGTCCTATTATGTTTTTTTTTTTCTCGTTTTTTTTTTCTTCCACATTTTCAGCTTTCTTTAGTGTGTAATGTTGCTGTTTGAGCATGAAAAAGTCTGCAAAGTTCTAAAGCACAAAGTCACTTCAGCGGGAGTTCTTCTCTATATCACTGTCACTGATTCTGAACTCCCTGAAACGACTCCATTGTAGTCTTGAGTTTTCTTCCAGGAACGAACACGTCACTATATTCCTCATTTAAATAATTCCCGCCCAAGGCATACGCAAAAAAAAAAAGGCCTGATTGAGTTAGTGTGTTGAAAATAGCTTGCCGTGGTGCGAAATGCAGATGGAGGGCACAATTTTTTTTTGTTGCATTGTTTATGGTTGCTCAAATCGATCAAACCGTGAAACCACAAGGAGGTTTAATCGTTTACCAAAAGTTGTCCCCTTTAGTGACGTTTTGTGTCTGTTTATACTGAACTGAATACGGATTCCTGCTTACCTTTTGTTTTGTTTTTGACTTGGTTAAATATTCACATACTTCATCATTGTCACGATCCACACACCAAGGAAAGGGAGAGAAACAGGTGGATCCAAATACAACACTTTTATTCGTAGGGCAATCCAATTCGTCATCATCCATGCAGGGGTCAAAATCCATGTTAGCAGTCCAATAACAAAATAAACAAACAAGGAACAAAACAAACTCAAACCAGGAAACAGAAGTGTAAGTGACATACCACAATGACTCCGTGACAAGGACTAAAACAGACAGGGTATTTATAGACAGGTACAAACAATGTGACGAGAAACAGCTGTATGCAATGATGAGTGATAAGGGACAGCTGAGTGCAATGAAAAGACAAGAATCATGGGGAATGTAGTACGAGAGTGTGCTGGACACCGTGAGGAAGGAGGACATCTAGTGGTGACCCAAGGAACACAAACCAGACACTGTGACATAACCCCCCCTCTACGGAGTGGCTCCCAGACACTCCAAGACAGGACACGGAACAAAACAAGAGTTCAGGAGGGAGGTGGCACGGTGGAGGATCAGGGGGAGGGACGGGGGGCCAGGTCCATGAAGGGAAACAGAAACAGGGGGTAACAGACTCAAAGGGGGCCAGGGTGACACAGACAATACATCAGGGGAACAGGGCGAAGCAAACAGTCCATCCGGCGGCCAGGGGGGAGACTTTCCCTCGGGCGGCCAGGGCGGAGACAACAGTCCATCAGGCGGCCAGGGCGGAGACTTTCCCTCGGGCGGCCAGGGCGGAGACAACAGTCCCTCGGGCGGCCAGGGCAGAGACTTTCCCTCGGGCGGCCAGGGCGGAGACAACAGTTCATCGGGCGGCCAGGGCGGAGACTTTCCCTCGGGCGGCCAGGGCGGTGAAGACCCCTCGGGCGGCCACGGCGGTGAAGACCCCTCGGGCGGCCACGGCGGTGAAGACCCCTCGGGCGGCCACGGCGGTGAAGACCCCTCGGGCGGCCACGGCGGTGAAGACCCCTCGGGCGGCCACGGCGGTGAAGACCCCTCGGGCGGCCACGGCGGTGAAGACCCCTCGGGCGGCCACGGCGCAGGAACTGGAACGGGCGGCCACGGCGCAGGAACTGGAACAGACACCACCGGCTCAGGCACTGGAACTGGCACCACCGGCTCAGGCACTGGAACTGGCACCACCGGCTCAGGCACTGGAACTGGCACCACCGGCTCAGGCACTGGAACTGGCACCACCGGCTCAGGCACTGGAACTGGCACCACCGGCTCAGGCACTGGAACTGGCACCACCGGCTCAGGCACTGGAACTGGCCCCACCGGCTCAGGCACTGGAACTGGCACCACCGGCTCAGGCACTGGAACTGGCACCACCGGCTCAGGCACTGGAACTGGCACCACCGGCTCAGGCACTGGAACTGGCACCACCGGCTCAGGCACTGGAACTGGCACCACCGGCTCAGGCACTGGAACTGGCACCACCGGCTCTGGCACCACCGGCTCAGGCACTGGAACTGGCACCACCGGCTCAGGAACAGACACCACCGGCCCAGGAACAGACACCACCGGCCCAAGTGTGTGCGTAGCCCACACACACCACATGGCTGTGGCCATAATGGCCAGTGTCGCGGTCACTGAGGGCTCAGGAACAGGCTCAGGAACAGGCTCAGGAACAGGCTCAGGAACAGGCTCAGGAACAGGCTCAGGAACAGACACTGGCTCCGGCTCAGGAACAGACACTGGCTCCGGCTCAGGAACAGACACTGGCTCCGGCTCAGGAACAGACACTGGCTCCGGCTCAGGAACAGACACTGGCTCCGGCTCAGGAACAGACACTGGCTCCGGCTCAGGAACAGACACTGGCTCCGGCTCAGGAACAGACACTGGCTCCGGCTCAGGAACAGACACTGGCTCCGGCTCAGGAACAGACACTGGCTCCGGCTCAGGAACAGACACTGGCTCCGGCTCAGGAACAGACACTGGCTCCGGCTCAGGAACAGACACTGGCTCCGGCTCAGGAACAGACACTGGCTCCGGCTCAGGAACAGACACTGGCTCCGGCTCAGGAACAGACACTGGCTCCGGCTCAGGAACAGACACTGGCTCCGGCTCAGGAACAGACACTGGCTCCGGCTCAGGAACAGACACTGGCTCCGGCTCAGGAACAGACACTGGCTCCGGCTCAGGAACAGACACTGGCTCCGGCTCAGGAACAGACACTGGCTCCGGCTCAGGAACAGACACTGGCTCCGGCTCAGGAACAGACACTGGCTCCGGCTCAGGAACAGACACTGGCTCCGGCTCAGGAACAGACACTGGCTCCGGCTCAGGAACAGACACTGGCTCCGGCTCAGGAACAGACACTGGCTCCGGCTCAGGAACAGACACTGGCTCCGGCTCAGGAACAGACACCACCGGCTCAAGAACAGACACAGGCTCAGGGACAGCCACAGGCACAGGCTCAGGAACAGACTCAGGCACAGACACCACCGGCTCAGGTTCAGGAACAGACACAGGCTCGACGGCGGCCATCTTGTCAGGGAACACAAGCTCGGCAGACGTGACGTGAACACTCTCGGCAGCGGCCATCTTGTCTGAAGATACAGGCTTGGCAGACGTGACATGAACACTCTCCGCGGCGGCCATCTTGTCTGAAGACACAGGCTCGGCAGACGTGACGTGAACACTCTCAGCGGCGGCCCTCTTGTCCGAAGACACAGGCTCAGGAACAGTCTCTGGATCGGCAGACGACCCGTGCTTCATCCACGACTGCAGTACCGCCACTGCATAAAAAAGGAAGACCACTCTCTTGGCCGTGGCAGGACTGATGGTGGGCGACTCCGAGACGATCTCAGGGATGACAGCGGGCTGCTCGGAGGGGACGGCCTCCGGGATGACAGCGGGCTGCTTGGAGGGGACAGCCTCCGGGCCATTGGGGAGGCAGGAAGTCTTCCTCCTCCTCCGCCTCCGGACCACCGGACTCGAGACCACCAAACCCGGGACCACCGGAACTGGGATCACCAGACTCGGGACCACCGGACTCGGGACCACCGGACTCGGGACCACCAGAACTGGGACCCCTGGAACAGTCACGGAGGAGGTCTTCCTTCTCCTCCTCTGTTTCCGACGGTAACGTGCAGGTTCTGAGCTGGACGGAATCAACGGCGAAGGGTGCTTAGGGGAATTCAGCGCCCTGGCCTCTTCGGTCTGGCGGGCCCATAAAGCAAGGCCCTGCAAAATGTTCATGTTGCTGGATCCATTGTATGACGGAGTCATTCTGTCACGATCCACACACCAAGGAAAGGGAGAGAAACAGGTGGATCCAAATACAACACTTTTATTCGTAGGGCAATCCAATTCGTCATCATCCATGCAGGGGTCAAAATCCATGTTAGCAGTCCAATAACAAAATAAACAAACAAGGAACAAAACAAACTCAAACCAGGAAACAGAAGTGTAAGTGACATACCACAATGACTCCGTGACAAGGACTAAAACAGACAGGGTATTTATAGACAGGTACAAACAATGTGACGAGAAACAGCTGTATGCAATGATGAGTGATAAGGGACAGCTGAGTGCAATGAAAAGACAAGAATCATGGGGAATGTAGTACGAGAGTGTGCTGGACACCGTGAGGAAGGAGGACATCTAGTGGTGACCCAAGGAACACAAACCAGACACTGTGACAATCATGGCATTGTTTGCAGAGGAGAGAAGCTATTTAATCGCATTGCATGATCATTTGATGTTTTCACTGAAGTTAATCAGTGACATTATTATAGATTTGCTATCCGGCGCCTTCCCATCACCTCCTCAACCTGCTGTCTTGGTGTTTTACATGTAGAAAAGCTCACGAAAATGGTTTTCTCTCTGAACGATGATGTGAGTTCCTATGACAATTCTCGATTCAGCAATAATGACCTACAATGGTTTCACAATCACTGGGAAAAGAGGAGCTGTAACAATGTCAAATATTTTAAAAATAATGTGTTTTTTGAACATTCCAGCATGAAAACCTATTCTAGTAGAGCCCAAAAACTAAATCAAGACTTTGTAAAAGGGCAAAATATGGTCTCTTTAAAAGTCTAACCACTGTAGTGGTCAAATTACAGCAAAGGCTTAAAGAGAGCAAATTAATTCATTTATTTGGCCATTTACATGAGCCAAATAATTAGAGTGACTTTATTAAAAGAATTACACTTTAACTGAAACATTTTATCATATACAGTCCATGAACACTCAGTGGGGATTTTTGTTTGTGCATAAACAATCTCAGGGAATAATCCGCTGAATTAAGAGTGAAAGTCCTTCATTGTGGGTCTCACTAACCATCTCTGTCTCTGCCGTGCACAGGGACATAATCCTGCAAATCCCAGCAAAACTGTTCAGTCCGGAGCCACGGGATGATGTTTGTTCAAGGATTTCATTGTGCTAAATACCCAACTGTGTTAATGTGCAATTCTGCTCTGTTAGGGCAAAGATTATTAATGACTGAGAGGTATAGAAGTAAAACTAGAGAGAATTTGAGAGAAAAACACACACACACACACACACACACACACACACACACACACACACACATACACACACACACACACACACACACACACACACAATAGTATAGAAACAATTTTCACTCAGAAATTGCTAGTAAATTTCACCATTGATTACATAGAAATGGCAAGTATCATATTAAATTTAACATAAAAATTTAATATGATATGGTATTTTTAGTACAAAACGAACTTCATCTGTTTTATTTGAATATATATATATATATATATATATATATATATATATATATATATATATATATATATATATATATATATATATATATATATATATTACATTTATATAAATAGATACTATAGTTCAGGCTCTGAATTCTGGATGCTTTTGAGAAATGCTATTCTTTATAGCTACACATAAAAATAACAGTTCTGTTTATCTAGATATACATTTGTAAAAATATTTTCATACATTAATTTGTGCAAGTGACAACATGTGCACAATGACCAGTCCTAAAATACAGATATTTAAGAGAAAAAAACTTTGAAAAAAGTTTATTTGCATTTTAACTTCACTAAATTACTGGCCAAATTAAAGGACAAACTATTGAATGACTTTAGCAAAATTCACACTTTATTTATTTAATCTTAAAAAATAAATATAGGGGGGGTTTGCAGCAATACCATAGAAAAGCCATTTTTAGTTCCCCAAAGAATCTTTCAATGACCAGTTCTTGATAGAACCATTTATTGTGGAGAACATTTACTATGAATAACCTTCTGTGGAATGGAAAGGTTCCATGGATATTTAAGGTTCTTCATGGAACCATCAATCCCAATAAAAAAAACTTATTTTTAAGAGTTTATTTTTAGTATAGGGTTTTGTAATTACTTGAGATCATTCAAAGGTTTCACTTAATAACCACAAACCTCATCCTACGAGTCCTTATAACTAATATCAACCTCACCCAGTAGGAACAAACAATGATCTCTATTTATAGTTCGTCTGAGATCTAGATTTAACACTTTCAGAGTTCCTCTGAACTGAACTGCTCTCCTCGGCTCACGGCACACATCCTAGAGAAGATTTCCCATCTACATTCACATTTGATCCATCCTAAGCCCCTTTGTAGGTTTGGTAATGGCTGTTTTTACGACAACAGAACATTGGGGATTACACTGCTCTCTCTCTCTCTCTCTCTCTCTCTCTCTCTCTCTCTCTCTCTCTCTCTCTCTCTCTCTCTCTCTCTCTCTCTCTCTCTCTCTCTCTCTCTCTCTCTCTCTCTCTCTCTCTCTCTCTCTCTCTCTCTCTCTCTCTCTCTCTCTCTCTCTCTCTCTCTCTCTCTCTCTCTCTCTCTCTCTGTTGTCATTCTCATAGACAGTGACTTGTTTGCAAAGTGTTTGGAATAGGATGCATAAAATGGCCCTGCTACTATAATTAATAAAACCATGCCACTTACAATGCCACTGACACAAGACAAATTTAATTTCTCAGCACATGCTTTCTACCCAAAGCTACTTAAATACAGTGATGAACACTGCTGAAAATAGCAAGCTTCTTGCTAAGATAGACAATTTGGTTGTTGTGAGTATTTGCAGCGCGTTTCTATATTTTGTTGCGTTTTAAGTATTTGCAGCGAGTTTCTGTATTAAGTTGCGTTGTGAGTATTTGCAGCGAGTTTCTGTATTAAGTTGCGTTGTGAGTATTTGCAGCCTGTATCTGTATTTGGTTGAGTTGTGAGTATTTGCAGCGAGTTTCTGTATTTAGTTGCATTGTGAGTATTTGCAGCGAGTTTGTGTATTTAGTTGCGTTGTGAGTATTTGCAGCCCGTTTCTGTATTTGGTTGAGTTGTGAGTATTTGCAGCCCGTATCTGTATTTGGTTGAGTTGTGAGTATTTGCAGCCCGTATCTGTATTTGGTTGAGTTGTGAGTATTTGCAGCGAGTTTCTGTATTTAGTTGCGTTGTGAGTATTTGCAGCCCGTTTCTGTATTTGGTTGAGTTGTAAGTATTTGCAGCCCGTATCTGTATTTGGTTGAGTTGTAAGTATTTGCAGCCCGTATCTGTATTTGGTTGAGTTATGAGTATTTGCAGCGAGTTTCTGTATTTAGTTGTGTTGTGAGTATTTGCAGCGAGTTTCTGTATTTAGTTGAGTTGTGAGTATTTGCAACCTGTTTCTGTATTTAGTTGTGTTGTGAGTATTTACAGCGAGTTTCTGTATTTGGTTGAGTTGTGAGTATTTGCAGCCCGTTTCTGTATTTAGTTGTGTTGTGAGTATTTGCAGCGAGTTTCTGTATTTGGTTGCGTTGTGAGTATTTGCAGCGAGTTTCTGTATTTGGTTGAGTTGTGAGTATTTGCAGTCCGTTTCTGTATTTAGTTGTGTTGTGAGTATTTGCAGCGAGTTTCTGTATTTGGTTGAGTTGTGAGTATTTGCAGCGAGTTTCTGTATTTAGTTGCTTTGTGAGTATTTGCAGCCCGTTTCTGTATTTGGTTGCGTTGTGAGTATTTGCAGCGAGTTTCTGTATTTGGTTGAGTTGTGAGTATTTGCAGCCCGTTTCTGTATTTAGTTGTGTTGTGAGTATTTGCAGCGAGTTTCTGTATTTGGTTGAGTTGTGAGTATTTGCAGCCCGTTTCTGTATTTAGTTGTGTTGTGAGTATTTGTAGTGAGTTTCTGTATTTAGTTGTGTTGTGAGTATTTGCAGTGAGTTTCTGTATTTAGTTGTGTTGTGAGTATTTGCAGCGTGTTTCTGTATTTAGTTGTGTTGTGAGTATTTGCAGCGAGTTTCTGTATTTGGTTGAGTTGTGAGTATTTGCAGCCCGTTTCTGTATTTAGTTGTGTTGTGAGTATTTGCAGTGAGTTTCTGTATTTAGTTGTGTTGTGAGTATTTGCAGTGAGTTTCTGTATTTAGTTGTGTTGTGAGTATTTGCAGCGAGTTTCTGTATTTGGTTGAGTTGTGAGTATTTGCAGCCCGTTTCTGTATTTAGTTGTGTTGTGAGTATTTGCAGCGAGTTTCTGTATTTGGTTGAGTTGTGAGTATTTGCAGCCCGTTTCTGTATTTAGTTGTGTTGTGAGTATTTGCAGTGAGTTTCTGTATTTAGTTGTGTTGTGAGTATTTGCAGTGAGTTTCTGTATTTAGTTGTGTTGTGAGTATTTGCAGTGAGTTTCTGTATTTAGTTGCATTGTGAGTATTTGCAGCGCATTTTTGTATTTGGTTGTGTGAGTATTTGAAACGGGTTTCTGAATTTAGTTGCATTGTGAGTATTTGCAGCACGTTTCTGTAGTTGGTTGCGTTGTGAGTATTTGCAGCCTGTTTCAGTTTTTGGTTGCGTTGTAAGTATTTGCAGCGGGTTTCTGCTGTTTTGGTTGAGTATTTGCAAGTGTTGTCAAACTGATGAAGATGTTTTCTTCAGTTGCACATACTATTCACAATAACTCACTTCTCTCATTCGGCACACATCACTTTGGAAAATACGTTCTGAAGAAAATGTGCATGATTGTTTGCCTGTGCAAAACTAACCATCATGGTATTCCAGGGTGTTGCTATGCAGTTGCTAAGGTATTCAGTGTGATTTGTAGTACGTTGCTATGCAGTTGCTAGGGATTTTCTGGTCTATATGGCTCAGGTTTCTTCAATGCAAGTCTATGAGATTTGTTTGGTTGTTTTATAGTGTACCAAGTGAAAATCATAAGCCTGCTCACTTATAAAATGTATAATAATAGCACACCTGCATCTGGAGCACAAACGGTGCCACAGTTTATGTTTAACAGAAACACAAATATATGTTTAATTGGCCCTCTGTCAAATGATTGCATACTTGCTAAATTCTAAAGCAGCTGGTATGAAAGGTCAGCACTTACATGTGAGTGGGCAGAACCATCGTTTCAACCACTGTTACTATAGAGACCCGAGTACCTCTGTCCTCATGGCAACCTCAATCCTGACTACTTCATCTGTGAATTGACAGCGAACTGGACCAGACCTACAGGAAAGGAAAAACACAAATTACATCTCATTAATCTCTCAGTTTTTTCTCCTATAATTTTGCTTAAGTCTCCTGCTTCTTAGATGTTGCTACTAAGAAAAAGATTCCAGCAATCTTTAAAATCTTCAGCAGTAAATCTTCACTAGAACTATAGCTTCAGAAGAGATCTCAAAAATATCTGAAACTGTGCTCAGCGATACCCGAGTCTGCAAAGACTTCACACAGGAAAAGTTTATTGCTCAAATAATAAGACTTAATGGAGTTCTTAGGTATGTGTCATTAGAGCATCAACTTTGTCTGAGATGTTTCTTATAAAGCTTATTAGAAGAAATAAAAGTATAAAAATAAGACAGTTGGTTTACAGATATAAAATTAAGTATAGATATATAAAAGTATAGATACACTACTACCATTTAAAAGTTTGGGGTAAGTTTTTTTTTTTTTGTAAAGAAATTAATTATTTTATTCAGCAAGGATGCATTCAATTGATCAAAATGCTGTTCTTTTGAACTTTCTATTAATCAAAGACTCCTGAAAAAAATGCATCATGGTTTCCACAAAAACCACAAAGATTTCTGAAGGAGTAATGATGCTGAAAACTCAGCTTTGATCACAGGAATAAATTTCATTTCAAAATATATTCACATAGAAAACAGTTCTTTTAAATTGTAATACTATTTCACAATATTACTGTTTTTACTGTATTTTTGATCAAACATATGCAGCCTTGTTGAGCATTCTTTTTAAAAGATTAAAAATCTTACTGACACCAAACTTTTGAATGGTAGAGCATAAAGACATGCACACATAAAATTGTCAACAATTCTCTCATTAGTGGCCTTTCAGAGAATTTTAGGATAATCATAAGATAACTTTCTGCTTGGCAAATCCAGTACTGTAAGATCTCTTCTTTGGTCTATGACACAGGTTGTATCGCAAAAGTCACTAAGCATGGTATTGTACTGCACAGTATTATATAAACCTGAGTGTGTTTGAACACATTGTCAGGGAGATCATGTTTGCACGATCTCTCTCTCTCTCTCTCTTTTTGCCTTTGGGCGAGAGATTTACAGATGGCCTCGTTTTGCGGCTCTGCTGTCCAGCTGTTGGCATTTCCATTACTAAATGATCCCTCTGTCAGATTGACATGCGTCTGTCCTCTGCTTGGCCTGTCACTCAAACTTAATGTCACCATGGTAACCGAGAGAAAGAGAGGATGGACTAAGGTCAGGAGGAAAAAAATTAACTGCAACTCGATACCCATCTGTTTATAATCTTTTTTTGGGACCTCAAGGCATGTGACTGCTGTGCTGTCCAAGATGATTTCATATCCTATAAAAAAAAATTGTACACTAACGTTCAAGAGTTTGGGATCACTATGTTGGTTTTTTAAAAGAAACATACTTTTATTTATCAAGGACACACAAATGATCTCAAATGACAGTAAATATATTTCTATTTCTAATAAATGCTGTTCTTTAGGATTTTCTATTCATAAGAATCTTGAAAAAAATGCTTTTAATATTGATAATAATAAATGTTTCTTTAGCAGCAAATCATCATATTAGAATGATTTCTGAAGGATCATGTGACACTGAAGGCTGGAGTAATGATGCTGAAAATTCAGCTTTGATCACAGGAATAAATTATATTTTAAAACATATTCAAATATAAAAAAGTTTTTTTAAATTCTAATAATATTTCACAACATTACCGTTTGATCAAATAAATGCAGCCTTGGTGAGCAGAAGAGACTTCTTTTAAAATGTTTTATTTGTAAACATTTTAACGAACTCTTAATAATAATGCAATTTATATCTAACAACAGTTGGTTTAAAGCACTTAATTAATGTCATTTTCCATAAACTAATCTAGTGAGAACTATTTACTGTTAATAAATTGTTAACAAAGCATTATCTATTAAACTCTTTACATGTGAGCTAATTAAACATTAATAACTTGTTAATTACAGTTGAATGAAGAACTCACTATTTGTATATAGTCTGTTAATGTATTAACTACAGTTGATAAAATATTAATTAACTATAAACTAAATTTGCAAATGATTTGTAAGTACTTTATTACACTATAGTTATTATAAAGTGTTACCGTAATTTGTTTGCGATAAAATGTTTACGAACATTTAATTCATAAAATTAAACTAAAATGAACTAAATCCATAAAATGATTCCCTGATGGGAACGCCTATAGGTGAAGCGCCTGACAGACCCTTTAAGGTTCTATATAGAACCTTTTCTTCTAAGAATGATATATGCTCCTATGTCTTCCATTATCATTCCCGCTGTTAAACATCTTCATGTTTCTTTCATACACAGGAAGTGCCCTGATGGGTTTGACTGTTTAAAAACAGGTCGGAACCCAAACTATGGCTACACAAGCTTTGACACGTTTGGCTGGGCCTTCCTGGCTCTCTTCAGACTAATGACACAAGACTACTGGGAAAACCTCTACCATCAGGTACAAGCCTTGACATTGAAGACATAATAACCTTTTATCACAGAGACTAATTATTATGACAAACCTCTCTTCTTCTCCTCTGATATCTTCCTCTCCGTGGCAGACTTTGCGGTCAGCAGGGAAGACCTACATGATTTTCTTTGTGCTGGTGATATTTCTGGGTTCGTTTTACCTGGTGAAC